>NC_091475.1:0-300000 GCF_036971445.1 Narcine bancroftii | reverse complement strand
CCTGTAGAAATCTGACAGCTGGCTGATAGACTTGGCCTTCTAAGGAAGTTTATTGGTGTCCTGAAGTCCACAATCCTCTTCTTTTGTCTTGTCCACATTGAGACTCAGGTTTTTGTTCTCATTTCAGGAGATTTTCCACGTCCTTGTATTTTGTCTCATTGTTGCTGATGTGGCCAACTGCGGTCATCTGCAAACTTGATCAGAGCTAATCTAGGGTTGCTGTCATGGGTCAGTAGCATGAACAGGGGCGGGCTGAGCACACCGCCCTGAGGCGACAGCGCTCGACATTCTGCTGCCAACCTGGATAGACTGCGGACTTTCCAATAGAAAAGCCTCAAATTCCATTCCTGTTCTTGTATTCCATTTCTCCTGTAATGAAACCTTGTCTTTTACTAGAGCCCTGTAAAGTTGAATGGTGCACTTGAATTTGCCTCTGCCATTGGTGCTCAACCTTTTTCTTTCCACTCACATACCACTAAGTATTTCCTATGCTGTCGAGGCTTTGTGATTAGTAAGGAGTTGGTTAGTGGTGTGTGAGTGGAAAGTAAAGGTTGAGACCACCATTCCAGTTACTGATCTCCAGGCCCTAACCACCTGAGTTTTTGTTCCTTTGCTGTCTGTTTTCATTCAGTTTCTTCTCCCTTCCATCAATGGGAAAAGTTTTTTTGCTTCTGGTAATTCTTTCCTCTCCAATGAGCAATGGCAGGCTCTTCAGACTGTCCACATACCTTGAATCCCTTGTAGTTGGACCACTTCTGTGATCAGCAAGTTGGATCACAGATTAATACTGTTCTAGTTCCGGGTGTTCATTACTTACTCCGAGCTCTCAAATTCTGGCATTCACTGAGGGGATGAAAGAATGACTGTGTATAAATTTTAAATGTCGACATACAGCACAGTAACAGGCTCTTCTTGCCCTTGAGCCTGTGCCACCCAATTAACCTACAAGCCCCATACATTTTGAAGGGTGGGAGGAAGCTGGAGCACCTGGAGGAAACTCACCTGGTCCATCCTTCCTTGGATGGAATGGCCTTGAGAGAATACTGATCTTCAAGTTATTATTTGAAAATAAATTTGGATAATGTGGTTAATTTGAGCAGGGAAACACCAGCCACCAAGTACCACTGGATAGAACATTGCACATTGAGAGAATTGTTGTGAGTGGGTCGTCTTTTCCTTTCAACATGGATGGTTAGAAAGTTGAGCACCAGTATTCCTGTATTCTAGCTTCTGCTGTTCATTGGGTTTTTAAAATCCAGGACACTGCCAACTATACCCTTGAGTAATAAAAGTAAAGATTTTGCTGGGATTTAATATTCTGCTCTTTCTGTGCAGGAGTTGGCTTGTTTGAACCTGTAGCAATTTAATCAGGAAGCTAAGATCCTGGGTAACAAAGTGGAACCAGAATGAGAAGCAGGTTTAGCTAACTATTGGCAGTTTGTTCACTTTTGGTTTCTATTCAGTTTGTTTTTTTATGGAGTTGAATGAGATTGGCAGTCCTGACACTTGTACCCATTTTCTCTTCCTGCTTTGCACAATTTAGAAATCTTTGTCAACACTTTACAGTTTTTTAAAAAAGCTTCAGTTGCATATGAAGTAACTGGAGTAGTGCTTGGAGGTAAAGAATTTCAGAAATATACAATCCTCTGGAGGGTCAGAGGCTGAGGGTGACCTGATTAAAATCTTGAGGTATTGGTAAGGAGGGCAGCCAGAATCTTTCCCCAGGAAAGTGTCACCCTCTAGTCTGCCTTCAGGGGGAGGAAGTGTACGGGAGCAGTGCAGGACACATTTTACTTGGAAGTGATTGCCTGGAACAGCAGTGGTGGACACAGATACAATTTTACATGGATGATTGAATCTGAGAGCTGGAGGGAGACCTGTGATGTGCAGGCAGCAGATCTTGTTTGATTTGGATGTCCTGTTTGGCACAGACATGGGCCAAAGTACTGGTCCCTATTATGGTACTGTGGTGGTGGAACTCTAATACAGTCATTGTACTGATTGATCCACCTCCGATACTGTAACTCCTCCCCCTCAAGGATCCCTAATAAAGGTGGTATCACCCAATCCCCTCCCTCAGTACTGCCTTGGAATTAGGCCAACAGTATGTAAGTTATGACTGTAGGTTTATAGTGATTAAAGCCTGTTAATCTAGACCTGGCCTGTCAGGTCTAAATAACACTACAATTGAATCACGATACCCATGTGCCATGGATATGGCTATTCATGGAGAAGCTGGACACTGACCCCAAGGATCCAGAGGCCTCTGAAATTCGATCAGTGGCTGTGCTGTCGGAACGCCTTTGAGGCGACACGATATCCAGGAAAAAGTTGATAGGAGAGAACTACTGTTTGCTCAGGTCGGCCACTGAAACTTACTGAGCTGCTATGGAGCTCCTGCAGAAGCAGTTCCTGGCCCCAAAGAATGTGATCTATGCCAGATACCTCCTGGGCAATTGTCAACAAGCACCTGGTGAGTCTGTAGACTAATATATTCGAGCCTTTTGGGAGCTGTCTACCAGGAGGAACTGATCAGGGATGCTGGTGGGCCGGTCTCTGTCTGATCACATCAGGCAAAGGCTCCTGGAGAAGGGCGATCAGACGCTGCAGGAAGTGACCAACCTCGCACTAGAGACGGCCCAACAGAATGCGGAAGTTTACTCCACTGGCAGCGTGGCTGCCATTTGGGGACTTCAAGTGCCGTCATCTTGGGACAAGGGGTCCAAAACTGCAGCTGCTATCGCTGAGGATTGAAGTGCTATTATTGCAGCCAGACAAAGCACCCGTGGAAGAACTGCCCTGCTAGAAGTGCGACCTGTTCGAACTGCGGAAGGACAGTACTCATGGGTATGTAGGTCCAGACCTTCCTCTTGCAGCACAGCATGCAAACAGCCACCGTCTCCATCTTGGACAGCTTCACTTTCGGCTCCACTTCCAGTCGCAGGAACTAAGGCACGACAGCCTGGGTTGACATAATTTCTGGCAGTGACTGTGTGAAACGTGGGGGAAGCCATCTTTGGGGTGGACATCTTGGAGGTTGCCGACGTGCACAGCAGCGAGTCAGACTGATGGGCCCAGAGGACTCCAAAACCGAGCAGCAATATAAATTCAACAAGACAAATGGTTACTTAAACAAAAGTTGCTTTTAATTTTCTTTAAACATAAAAACAGGATCAAACTTCAACTTAACCTAACTTAATCCCCTTCTAATTCTAAGCGCACGTATATGTAATGTGCATTTGTTCAGGCAAGTTCTTTGACTCACAGTCCAATCTCACTTCTCACTCCTCCAAGTTCACTGGTTGTAAGCTTTGGTGAAAAGGTAATTAGTTACTGCTCAGGAAGGTTCTTTTTTGGTGTCAGAGATTCGTTGCTCATTGGACGCACACAAACTGATTTACTTCCATCAGTCACTTCAGTGTCTTGCCAAAGTAACTTGCCCCATCAGATTTTCCAACTGGTATCCTCTTCCGGGTCACCACAGAATTCCTCTTGTTTCCCTTATTTCAGGTGAAACATTCTAGCCAGCCATTTCCTCTTGTATGGATCACAAGGGTGTTTCAACAAGCTGAACTTGGAACTCACAACCAGTCTTTGTGTCTGCTTGAAAGTGTTTGGTTTTTTGCTCTCTATTTGCAAAACTCTGTGACCCCTCTTAGAACAGCAAACTGCAACCAGACAGAATGCTGGCACCAGAATCAGTTTCTGCTGGCCATCTGTTGCTTTAAAGACAATAGTCCATTTATTCTACAACATCACTCCAATTAACACCACCTTGTGAAGTCTCCATAGGCCTTCTTCAAAGTTTCTATAAAGTCACTGTGGACAGGGGGAAGTCTCTGCTTATGCCTAGCTCTTGCATTTCAAATGAGATCTTTTGTGAAGTGTTACTGTCTCTGTGGTGACCTACACTACACCCCCCCCCCCCCCCATCTATCTTTTAAAGACTTATTTATATATAATGTACCTCATTGCAGACAATGAACTGACACTGGCATCCATAGTTCTGGATCAGAGCAGCCCACACCAATTAGCGAAGTCTACCATGGGCCACGAGGTTAATGGCTGCACTACGAACTGCATGTTTGACACTGGAAGCACCGAAAGTTTCATACATCCATGTGAGAGATAATAGAATATATGAAGTAAAGCTAGTATGAATGAAATAAGGAATACTAGACTAGATTAGAGGAAGTTAAGTAAATGGTGAATTGGGATGAATTCCGATACGAGTAAGTCCTGGGGGTTGAGATGTGTGAATAAGGACAAAGGCAGATTCATTAATAAGGACAATGACATGATGGGACCCAGACAGGATACCCCATGGTCTTTCAAGTTTACAGAAACTGCACGTAGGCAGACAGAATTACCAAATGCCAAACCAATCCAGGAGGCAGAAGAATGTTAAGGGGGGGGAGGGTACCTCTACACTGAAATGAACTGTATAAAAGTTGGCACCCAACTTCGCACTGTTGTACAATAAATGTTCTTTGTTCTCAATTTTTGTCTCGAGCGAAATCTGTTTCTCACATCCAGATAATGTACACCACTGCTCCCTCACAGTGACCCCAGTCGTGTAAAATCTCGTTGGCCTCCAAGTCCCATTTGACCCTAATGCTAACCATGCGTGGCATTAAGTACAAGAATTTAAAATTGCTCGAGATGCCACAAATCTGTGCACTGGTCTTACTGGGGCTTGACTTCCAGTGCCATCTTAAATGTGTTCTGATGGAATATGACAGACCCCACCATCCAACTCCTCATCAATAATCAACTTTTAAACCACCCGCCTGTCTCCCTGAAATCTGCCAATCAGTGACCTGAACACCACCTACTGCTCATGACCTGTGATCTGTGCACCCTCCAGGACCCATCACTCCCCCCTCCATTTGAAAACCTCACCCCCAACTGTAAGCCAGTGGCAACTAAGAGTAGGCGGTTCAGTCCCAGGGACAGGGCCTTTATCAAGGCTGAGGTTGTGACTCCTGGCAGAGGGCATCATAGGGCCCAGCACCAGTCCTTGGAAAGCACAGATGGTGGTGGTGGTGAAGCACAGGATGGTCATAGACTACAGCCAGACCATCAACTGGTTGACCCTCTTGGATGCTTACCCCCTCCCCCGCATACCCGACATGGTGAACGAGATGGCCCAATATAGGGTCTTCTCTACCATTGACCATCATTAGCTCCCGATCTGCCTGGCAGATGGCTGCTCTACCATTTCCTCCGGGTCCCCTTTGGAGTCATGAATGGAGTTTGTCTTCCAGAGGGAGAAGGATTGAATGGTGGATGACCACCAATTGAAAGCCATATTTCCCTTCCTGAACAACATGACCATATGTGGCCATGACCTGCAGAAATTCCTCTAGATAGCTAAAGCCCTAAATCTTGTGTATACCCTTCCCCACAACTACCAGAGATGTGGTCAAGGATCAGACCCTATCAATGGCACCAGTTGCATCACCTCAATCCATACCACACCCCCCTCCTGATCCAGCCCCAATTGATTCTGTTCAGCCATCCAAATCACCGAGCACTGCCCAGGAGCCTACAGCAACACCTAGCACTGTGACGGTCAGCTTGACGGACAAACCCACAGACAGGCTGATCCTGTAAATAGACTCTGTATGGACTCCGACACTTCACCCCGCCAGATTTTGTTTCAAAGAAGGAGTGAATGTGGCAGAACACTCTAATGCATTAAACTGGTTGGCTCGCCCCTGATACAGTAACTCCTACCCCCCCCCCCCCCCGCCCAGGATCCATAATAAAGGGATCCCGCCCAATCCCCCTCCTTCAGAATGTCAGTGTCCTTCTCCTAGATGGATGGCCTGACAAGGCTATCGAGCCCTTTCTGCCTGGGTTTGAAATTGGTTTCCTTCTCTTAGACTGGCATTCAACCAAGGCGAATGAGCCCAGCCCACCCATCCAGTTATACCATCAGGCACACGGTCACATCATGACGTAACAAGCTCAGTGAAAACGTGGGACACGGATGAGGTGGTGTTGCTCCGGATGCAGCAATGCAGGAGAGGCCATTTGCAGTGACCTCTTGCCTGGTGAGCCAGACAGCGACCACGTGGCGATCACTACACCAAGAAAGGAGAGGCAATGTATTACGTGTGCACTTTCCCTGGGGCATCAGCCCCAGACCTCACCTACCCCCATTATTAACATTAAATTGAAATAAAATCAAAGTATATTAACATGGATCAGTTAACTCATGAAAATAACTGGGTCACTTTCAGAACCTAATAGAATGCCTTAATGATGAGGTATTAGATGTCCGTGAACAACTTGGATGAGGTCATTGATTTTAGACAGTGAGGAGGTTACATAACGACTATAACATTTTCAAATGACTGGGCAAGAAGATGGGAGATTAAAAAGCAGATTGTGGAGGAAGTATGAAATGATCCTGTTTACTGGGACATGCTCGCGGCGTTCAATGTATGCATGATGGAGGAGGTTTCTACAGTGCTATTTGCAACAGGAACAAAAATCATTTTCTACTTCCATGCACTTTCGTACCCAAGTTCTGATAACATAACATAACATAACATAACAATTACAGCACGGAAACAGGCCATTAGGCCCTTCTAGACCGCACCAAACCCAACACCCCTCTCTAGTCCCACCTCCCTGCACAATGCCCATAACCCTCCATCTTCTTCTCATCCATAGACCTGTCCAACCTTTTCTTAAATAATACAATTGACTCCGCCGCCACTATTTCTCCCGGAAGATCATTCCACACAGCTACCACTCTCTGAGTAAAGAAGTTCCCCCTCATGTTACCTCTAAACCTCTGCCCCTTAATTCTTAACTAACACTTCATTAGTTAATCCTCTCTGACTGCACTGCTGTGGCTACTCTCACTTCCCTGGATGTTCTTGCTGACCAACGGGAAAAAAAAAACTCCATCCTCTTCCATCTTCAGACTGCCATCCAGGAACAAGTGAAGGACCAATCTGGGCTGAATGGCTGTAGTGAGAGGTTACTCACTGGTTCATGTGGAGAGAATATCAATACTTTACAACTGCAGTCATGGTGATTTCTCAAGTGCAGATTGGTAAATGGCAACTCGTGTCTTAGCCCCTGTCCTCACCGAAAGTGGTCTACCCGTGGAACCCTGTCCTCACCGAAAGCGGTCTACCCGTGGAACCCTGTCCTCACCGAAAGCGGTCTACCCGTGGAACCCTGTCCTCACCGAAAGCGGTCTACCCGTGGAATCCTGTCCTCACCGAAAGCGGTCTACCCGTGGAACCCTGTCCTCACCGAAAGCGGTCTACCCGTGGAACCCTGTCCTCACCGAAAGCGGTCTACCCGTGGAACCCTGTCCTCACCGAAAGCGGTCTACCCGTGGAATCCTGTCCTCACCGAAAGCGGTCTACCCGTGGAACCCTGTCCTCACCGAAAGCGGTCTACCCGTGGAACCCTGTCCTCACCGAAAGCGGTCTACCCGTGGAACCCTGTCCTCACCGAAAGTGGTCTACCCGTGGAACCCTGTCCTCACCGAAAGCGGTCTACCCGTGGAATGTATCTTGTTCTTCTATGAGAAAAGTGCTCATCTCCCAGGAGGCAGGGCTCTGGATGCTAGTTTTTTTCCTGGACTTAAATAAATCTGTGGTGTGGCCATGTGACTTTTTAAAAATGCTCTCTTTGCCTAAAAATTAATATAGGAATTGGATTGGTGAGGAAAAAAAAGCTCCATCGATTCTCTTTTGGAATCAGTTATGTTATGCGGAAAAAACAAGAAAAATAGAGTGATGTCCTCCAGAATTTAGAAAAATGTGAGTTATCAGGCTGGGATTGTGTGCTTGGAGGATCTCTGGAGATAAGAATGTGATTTTGTGCCTTTGAGGAAATTAAGCTACCCCTGACCTGAAGTAATGAGATAAAAAATGCAATCGGTGCGTCTTGTTTTAAAAGTTGAAGTATTAGTATGATAAATGCATGTTGATATTTTAAGCTCTAAAAACTGATGCAAAATTTCTTCACATTTTGCATGTCTACTACTTGGTTCAATCATCCTTGACAGAAAATGTGCGAGACTGCTTTTCTCATTAGTGAATATAATTCCAGCTCGTCAACGCATGGGTGATTTATTGCATTCATGAACATGATTTGGCAGATGATACAATGTTTTGCTCCATCCACGCACTGTTAGCCTTGCCTCCTTTTTCCATTCCTATGACTAAAATGCCTGGATGAGCAGAAGGTTCCACCTTCTTGCTTGGCTCAAACTGAAGTTCAGTGACTTTTTTCCTCTCCATGCAAAATAACCAGTTACCATCCTACAATTTTATTTTTGAAAGTGTCAGCTAAGATGTTAACTCTCAAACATGAGCATTTTAAGATTATGCTTTATCTAAAAGGAAATGCCCTGATGTGTCTACAGAAGTGGCTGCACGTGTTCATGCTTTAAAGTGGGGCGGGGAGCAAACCTGCTGAACATGAGAGCCACATACGATAAACTTCGGCTATTTGAGCTGCAAGACATGAAAAGATATTACATACATGTTTTTACTCTTGCATGTATAATTACAAAACTTTATATAAAAAGAAATGCATGTATATAATAACATTCGTGGATGTAGATTTGAAACTGCTAATTTGTATTAATTTCAATAAACAAAAGTACACATATATGTACCAAATATATTCAAAATTCTGACTGATTTTCTGTGGAAATCTCTTCCCAAGGAAACAGTAGAGGTTGCCTCATTAAATATATTTAAGATACAGTAAGAGCTTTTTGGAAGGTTAAAGAATTGAGGGTTATGCCCCCCACCCCGCCTCGCCCTCTGCTCCTCCTTTCCTAGTTGCTGGTGGGATGGGGTGCAACTCGGAGTGGAGGCTGGGATATGGAGTGTTCTAACCTCTGCTGCCTGGTGCTGACCCTCCATTCGTTGGGGCCTGTGGCCACTGCTGCTGCTACCAGCTCTGTCTGGGCTTAGTGCCTGGATTAGGTCCTCACTGGGGACCTCCTCCAGCCTTCTCCTTCCCGTCTCTTATGTTGTTCCCCCATGCTGCCAGAGTTCCTAGGCAGATGCCCCACCTCTGGGGCAGGCCATGCCTCATTGGAGCTCTCCTGTCCCACCCCAGCTCCCTGACTTCTGTGGCCACTCCCTGCAGATCTTTGCCCAATCTTCCTTCTGCACACCTCATGTTGGTGGTGCTCTACTGTGGTGTGGTCCAGCCTGAACAAGGAGAACCTGAATCCAGCACTCACTGCTTGCTCTGTTCCTTGCAGGGGCCATTCCTCTACTGCCCACTCCTTCTCCTTGTCACTCAGCCTGGTTGTGACCGTTCTGGGATCCCTTGGTCTGGCAACAGAGATTCGGAGAGGTCTGGGGAGGCTTCAGGAGTGCTGATATCTCCTCCAGCCAACATATGCTGCACATTAAATGTCAAAGATCCATATGAGGGTTGTGAGCTGCTGTTTGGGCCACCCCTGCTAGAATGAATGGTAAACATGTTGAATTAACTGAGTTTCTGGTGTTAATCATAAAAAAATGCACTTCTGCTGTAATATTTCCATTTTAAAGTTGAGTTTTAATTTGTTTATCTCTAATAATCTAAGGCTCATGAAATATGGTCTCAAAAAAACCTTGTGTGAATTTATTTATGTTGCCTAACTAACTACTACGCTACAACATGGTCTCTTAGGGAGTACATCCAAACATGGGTTATTAACCAAACAAGTTTAAAAGAGAAACTAACAAAGGAAAGAATACTTATTACTCAATTATTTCAAGTTTGAAACCAAAAGCTTGGTTCTTGATCTGGTTACAGTCTTTCTATCTGTGTCATAGAATGTTTTGGATTTGTGGCCTACTGAGTATTTAATGTGGACTAGACACTGTCACCCTTCAGTGTTACCTTGACGTAGGCAAGATTTTTCTGGAGGACAAGGGGAAGGAATGATGCAGTGGTGTAATGACAAATGTTTTGGGGGGGTGGCTGCTGAATGGGTTCACATAGAGAAGAGGGTGGTGGTGTGAGAGGACAGATGATTAAGGAAAATAACTTACATTTGAAGGGTTAAAATCTAACATAGGAAACTGGAAAATTTGGAGGGAAGGCATGATGAAAGGTATGGAAACGTTTGATTTAAGCTGACAGCAGAACGGAAAAGGAACATTGCATTCCAGGTGAGGCAGCCAACTATTCTTCTCTGCAGATGAAAGGTATGACATTTCTTTTTAAAGAAAAGCATGTATGATCCTACCAGCAGTCCCAAAGCAAATTTATCCCTTGTACTGCTCTTTGTAGGACTTCCCTGTGCCCAACTAGATTGTATCTTTTACCGGAACCAACAGTGTCTGTGTTATAAGAATAAATAATTAGTGTGTCACTATGGAGCTTGATTTAGATTATGTTTTCTTCCTATATCCCTCTGTAACACCTCGTAAGCTTTCTACTAAAAGTGTAGAATGCCCCCCCCCCCCCACCCACTTCAACAAGACTGCAATTGCTGACAATCTGAAATATATTTCAGAATTTTCTGTCATCTTTAACTGGGCTCTTTTGAAAAGAAGAGGGTCCAATAAAGGATGAGTTGGTTCTCAAAAATTGGTGCAAACTAAAATGAACACAGACACTCAGTTCAGTGAATAAAATTCCACCAGCATTTAGTGAACATACATGTTGGAAATTCAGAAACCTAATAGAACACTGCAGCACAGGAAACAGGCCATTCAGACCTTCTAGTCTGTGATGACCATTATTCCACTAGTCCCACTGTCCTTCTCCCATTCCATAACCCTCCAGACCTCTCCCATTTATGTGTTTATCCAATTTATTCTTAAAACTTAAGATTGATGTATACATTGCAGCAAATCATGAACGGTAAAATCCCTGTTATTCAGCATTGGAGCAACCTCGATCAACCGGCAGTAAAACCAGAGAAAATAAATAAATAAATAGACTTCGAGTTTATTTTTTTAAAAATTAATTTTTTACATTGTAATAGTAAATGTTCTCTGAAAACATAAACCTTTGGTGAAGATGTGGGCAAATATTCAGCCAGTGGAAGGCCTTGGTCAGGCTTTGCTCATAGCAGCTGTTAGAATAAAGTTTGCACAAAGTTGTGTTTGAATAAAATGTTGTCACCCAGGGTGAAGAGCTGGTCGATGTTTGCTGTTGGGGCGATTCCCTCAAAGTGTCTGCTTATCCCTGCTTAGTAAGAGTCTTTATTAGTAAGGCTTTATCTGTAAATAGGGGGAGGGTGGTTCATTATGATGGTGGCACAGTTAGCTTTGTGTTGTTACAGCGCCAGTGACCGGAGCCCAAATTAAAATTTTGTAAGTTATGGAAATTTCTGATTAAAGTGAACTTCACATAATTATCGATTACAATACTGATTTTTTTTCAATTTATTTTACACTTTGTCTTTTAAACTGTTTACTCTTAATGCTGGTGTATTAGGTCATTGCAATAGTGAGTCTCAAGCCAACGGAAACTGGAGACGTCTTTGTTAATGCTGTCCAGAAAGAATACAAGGTGCCGTTTCTCCACTTTGTGGTGGTCTCAGTCTGGCAGTGCATATTGTAGGGGAATGGGGCAGGAAATTGAAATGGGTGGCCACTGGGAGATCCCTGCTATCGTGGCAGACAGAGTAAAGTCACTCGGTGAAGTGACGAAGTCTGTGTCCAATCTTTCGGATGTAGAGGAGACCACAAGGGAGCACCAGATGAAGTGGATGACCCCTTCAGGAGTGTTGCTTTGCTTGGAAGGAATGTTTGGAGCCCCGAATGGTGGTGAGGGAAGAGCAGCACCTAATGAGGTCATAGGGGGGGATACCAAGAGGGCAATTGGTGGGAAGAGAGGAGTGGATGAGGCAGTCACAGAGGGAGAAGTTCCTGCAGAAGGCAGAGAGGGGAGGAGAAGGGAAGATGCGATTGGTGGTGGGATCACATTGTAAGAGGTAGTGAGAATGGCAGAGGATGATGGGTTGGATGTTGAGGCTGGACACGTGGTAGGTGAGGCGGAGGGGCCCAGGGCAGATGTGGCCAGGGCAGAATGGAGGATCTGCAGGTGAGGACCAAGTTAATGGCAGGAGAGGGGAAGCTGTTTTTTGGAGGACATTTTATTTTTGTGCTCTGTGGCTGAAGGACACACAGGTGTTGACTCGAGGCGAGGAACCCACGCTGACTGCAGTCTGTTGGTGATTGCAGTCAAAGGACTCACGCCAGACTGCGGACTGTTAGAGACTGGCTGGCCAGGTATCGGAACCAGGATGCGAGAGGGTGCTGAAGGCTTCCTGATTTCGTCGGGGGTTTGCATCTGGAGCTTGATGGCTTTTGACCAAAGTCTGTGTGGCTGCAGGAACACTGGAGGTGAATCACTGGACACTATTTTGGAGGGGAGGGGGGCTCATTTGCTTCTCTTTCTCTGACTGTAAGGGGTGCCAGGTAATTTCTGCTGCTAGTAAATGTGTCTTTCTTATGGCAGACCAAGGTGAATTTTATGTAATATTACACCTGTTTTATTACATTACAATACCATAAAGGAATCTTGAATCTTAAATCCTGATCTGGCATGGAAGAACTCAGATGTGATGGAAACTGAGAAATTGAGATAAAAGAACGTAATCCTCACAGGGGACAGGTTGTGAAGAGGTGTAGTCAAGATAGTGGTGGGTTTGTGGAAGTTGTCTGTCAAGAGTTTGTCTCCCAAGATTGAAAGATCGAGAAAGAAGAGAGTGTTGCTAGAGATGGACAAAGTGAATTTGAGATCAGGGTGGAAGTTGGCAGCAAAGTGGATAAAGTTGATGACCTTATCATGGGTGCATTAGATAGCACCAAAGTAGTTGAGGAGCCTTGCCTGTGTAGTCTTGTCACATGGATTACTCCACGTAGCCAACAAAAAAAGCAGGCATAGCTTAGGACATGTAGGTACTCGCGTAACCCTAACCCTTTGACATGGAGAAAGTGGAATGAGACAAAGGAGAAGTTATTGAGGCTGAAGACAGGTTCTGCCAGTCAGAGGAGGGTGGTGCTGGAGGGGGACTGGTTGAGTTTGTTGTCAAAAAAGAAACTAAGGACTTTGAAACATTTGGTATGGTGGCTCGATGGGGTATGGTGATTGGATGCCCATGGTAAAGATGAGGCAGTTCAGGGAACTGGAAGGTGTCAAAGTGATGGAGGACACATGAGGTATAGCAGATACCAGTTCAGTGGGGTGAGAGCATACAGAAATAATGGGTCTGCCAGGGCAATTAATTTTGTGGATCTTGGGTAGAAGGTCTAATTGGACAGTGTGGTGTTGGGAAACAATCAGATTGGAGGCCTTGAAAGGGGAATAACTGGAAGTGATCAGTTCCAAGATGGTGCATGAGATGGTGGATTGAAGAGTTTTAGGTGGGTCCTATGGAGGGGTGAGGAAGTGCCCAAGAGTTGTCACCTGACTTGGTCAGATAGAGGTCAGTGCCACAGATCATCATAGGGCCAGCCTTGTCTGAGGGTTTGATGGTGAGGTTGAGATTAGAGAGGAGGGCAAGTCATGGGGAGGGGGTGAGATTGGAATGAGTGAGGGGAGGCGTGAAGTTGAGATGTCTTGGCCGCAGTTGGAAACTTAAATGTCCAGAGTAGGCAGAAAGATGAAATGAGGTGTCCAGGAGAAGGAAGGTTTAAGATGGAAGAAGAGGTCTATAATGGGGTGGAGAATTCTAGTTGTAGAAATGGGTTCGGAGATTAGCCAACAGAAGAAGAGATCAGCATCATGGCATGCACACATTATTGAGTGTGGGTAAAGGGGAACATTTAATCTCCGAGAGGGGAAGTTCCAGATACAGGTCAGAGAGGGGAATCAGTAGTTTGGAGAGTGTCGAGGTGGGAGGAGGAAGGGGTGTATCAGGAGATGGAGGATAGGAAGAGTCAAAGTGAGGAAGGAGAGTGCAGGGAAAATGGGAGGGGAAGGGTAAAATGGGCCAGAGAGATTTTTGCAAAGGAGGCTGTGTCGGAGGTTTGGTCCTGTAGGCCGCTGGAGCCAAGGGTGTTGAGTTTGCGACTGAGGCTTGCTCCATTCCCTTGCTTACAAGTCTGTCCATGGTGTCATGCACTGCCAGAGTGAGACCATCAGTAAATTGGAGGATCAAGACCTCGTATTCTGTCAGGGTACCTGCCAACTGGATGATGTTAACATGTGCCTCCAGCTTCTATTAGCCATTCCCCCTCCATCTATCCCTATGCCTCCTTTCCTCTCAATCTATTTCCTTTCCCTCTTTTTTTTATATAAACTTTATTTATATAAAGTACATAATTAAAAACACACAAAAAAATATATAAACCCAACCCCCTAAAAAAGAGAAAAAAAACCCATATACCTCCCCTCCCTTTACCTATATATATAAATTAAAAACCCTCCAGCAAGGGGAAATAATACATATATCCTTGTTGCAGACTGTGCCAAACCTTTACAAATAAAAAAAAATGACAACATATTTCCTTTTCCCTCTGTCTCCTTTCCCCCTGCTTTAAATTCAGAGCCAACCCCCCTCAATCAATTCTCACCTTCCCTCTCTCTGGCCTCCTATCCATATTCAATTAACACCTTTTTGTGTTCATCTGTGCTTCTTTCCTGCCCTTTCCTTCTCCCCACTTTTTATTCAGATACCTGTTGCTTTTTTACTCCTCATTGGAGGAGAGCTCGGGCCCAAAACATCGGTTGTGTACTGTATCTGGAATTCCTGTGGACACTGTGAGATGGCCTGAGTTCCTCCAGCATTTCTGTTTTTGCTACAATCACGGCGTCTGCAGACTTTTTGTGTTCACTCCTGATGGTGAAACTGGCCATGTCCTGATTTGAGATTCGATCTGGAGGATGAGGGTAACCCTTTTCCATCATGACCCATTTTTGAATATTTTATTTTCCATTTTACAGACTCATTCATTTCCAACAACACAGGAGACCAATTGTCCCCTTTTACAGAATATATTATACCTATTCTTTCCTCTTTTCCCCTGCCCTTTACCCCCCCCCCCCACCCCCTTCCCACCCCAAAACAATAAATTAACAAACATATACTGGTGACAAGATAGATTAAAACACAACAGAGTAACTGTAATGGATAAATATTGGGGGGGATTTTGGTAAGATTAGTGGGTTACATACATACACAGATTTTAAAACAGATCTTATTTGAAAGACTGAAGGATTCATATTCAATAACATTTCAGGATCTCTGGAGAATGTGATGCACATTTCACAAGTAGGTGCTAATTGAAATGATGTCATGAAATGTAAGACCATTGTTGCAGGAGACAAGCTGGATGTTTAAAAAGTACTTACAGTGTGCTCACAGAAAGGTCATTCCTGGGTTTTGTTTTATCTAAGACAACATCTTGACCAAGGAGAAGAACTCCTGTTGTTTGCTGAAGAAGGTGGGGGTTTTGCAAGTGAGAGAGTCACATGGGTTTTCTGGAGTCTCAGTTGGAGAGAGAGAGAGAGAGAGACAAGTTAACAAGCTCTCCCAGCTAGTGTGGGTGACACTGAAAAGAGACTGAACAGTCACGGCTGAAACAAGCCAGGAAGAGCTGGTTGAAGCTTCAGAGCAGTGGACGGCTGGAAGTGCTATCGGTCTGATGTTTCTCTTGGAATAAGAGGAACAGAACGGAACTCTGTGGTGGTAGCCTGAAGAAAGAGGTTACCATCTGGAAAACCCTGATGGGGCAAGTTTCATCAGCGAGACCTTGAGGTGACTAATGGTGGTATCTTAGTTGTGGAAATCCTGGAGCAACAAATCTCTCTCTGCAAACCCTACAAGAACCTTCCTGAGCAGTAAACATATACCTTACAAGCACTAAAGCCTGGTGAACTTTATACATGTTAAATTCTGTGCCCAGTATAAGAATTGACTGCATCAAGAGAACTTAGAAGAAGGAGAAGTGAGATTGAACTGTGAACCAAAGAACTTTTCTTAAATTTACACACACATTACATACACGTGCGCTTAGAATTAAAAGGGGGTTAATTTGATTTAGTTAAGTATAGAGATTAGTTAAAGTTTGATTCTCTTTTCATGTTTAAAGTTGATTAAAAATAACTTTTGTTTTAAAACCACTTGTCTTGGTGAATGCCTATTGCTGCTGGGTTTTGGGATCCTTTGGGCTCGTAATATAACAATGTTATAAAAGGGTCTCAGAAAGTATCCAAAGGGAACAGAACCGAAGAAGATACCCAGGCAACATAAAGTAAACTGAAAAATCAAACTTACTTGGGGACGTGTCGGCCGGGTCTCAGAGTTGCCTCTTCCATCCTGACTGGTGTGAACTTGCCACCACCGCTCCTATTAAAGAATAAAGTGGAGGTGTAATCATACCTGTGCTCCAATGTACCACAAATATGTGCCAGGCCTCCTCCTCACATTGTAGGTGCATCCATAATCATCTTAAAACAATTATGGCCACTGGTCCCAAAGTGTTCCGCTGTATTCCAGTCTTTTTCCTCTTCTGTTTTGTGTTCATTAACTGTCCTCCGTCCACCAAGTATATTACTCCAAACCCTGGGTGCTTTAATGAGCTCCTGTATGATGTCTTATCAAACATTTCCTGAAAGTCCAAATATGTTAGCCTACTGATACCCCTTGTCTACTTGTTACAAATAAAAAGATTTGTCAAACATGCCTTCCCTCTCATTGCTCCAAATTTTAACTCAATCCAACCTGTCACTATCTCTTTGCTAATATATTCCAGCTATTTTTCCTACTCCTAAAGTCACAGAGTCTTGCAGAATGGAAACTGACCCTTACACCCACAGAGTTTGATCTGGCCCCTAGTGTTTCACTATAATGATACAAGTTGGAGTATGGAGCATAAGAAATTAAATGTTAAATGGCAACTTTACAAAACGCGTGGCAAATTATTTGCAGATTTCATTGTCACACGATAAGAAGGGTGTAGTTGTTCCAGAGAGGAGATTCACTAGGATTGGTGGATGTTAGTTGTGAGGAGAGATTGGACAGGCTGGACTTGTTTTTCCTGGTGCGAAGAAGGCTGAGACCTTCCCTTTCAGAGATGTGTTAAATTATAAGAGCCATACTCAAAACAAGAGACCATAGGTTCAAAATGAGAATTAGGAGCTTTGAAGGGGATTTGAAGGGAATGTTTTTACACAAAGTGGCTGAATCTGAAATTCATTGCCAGAGGAGATGGAATAGAACCATTGAACAATACAGCAGAGAAATGAGCCCTTCGATCATCTAGTCCATTCTTCTTTCTTTGGCTTGGCTTCGCGGACGAAGATTTATGGAGGGGGTAAATGTCCACGTCAGCTGCAGGCTCGTTTGTGGCTGACAAGTCCGATGCGGGACAGGCAGACACGGTTGCAGCGGTTGCAGGGGAAAATTGGTTGGTTGGGGTTGGGTGTTGGGTTTTTCCTCCTTTGCCTTTTGTTAATGAGGTGGGCTCTGCAGTCTTCTTCAAAGGAGGTTGCTGCCCGCCGAACTGTGAGGCGCCAAGATGCACGGTTTGAGGCGATATCAGCCCACTGGCGGTGGTCAATGTGGCAGGCACCAAGAGATTTCTTTAGGCAGTCCTTGTACCTTTTCTTTGGTGCACCTCTGTCACGGTGGCCAGTGGAGAGCTCGCCATAGAACACGATCTTGGGAAGGCGATGGTCCTCCATTCTGGAGACGTGACCCACCCAGCGCAGCTGGATCTTCAGCAGTGTGGACTCGATGCTGTCGACCTCGAGTACTTCAACGTTAGGGATGAAAGCGCTCCAATGAATGTTGAGGATGGAGCGGAGACAACGCTGGTGGAAGCGTTCTAGGAGCCGTAGGTGATGCCGGTAGAGGACCCATGATTCGGAGCCGAACAGGAGTGTGGGTATGACAACGTCTCTTTATACGCTTATCTTTACCGTACCATTATTCAGCCTAGTCCCATTGACCTGGACCACATTGGTTAGAAATACTTAGCATAGACATCATGGGCTAAAGGGTTTATTTCTGTGCCATCTGGCTCTATAATGTCATTTATTTGAGAACCATTTTTAAGATGAATGTAAAAACATGTCCAATGAAATGTTAGGGTTTGGAATGCACAGCCTGGAAGACCAATGCAAGTAAAGTCAGTAATACCTTCCAAAATAGAATTGGATTAATTCTTAAAAGAGAGAATATTTCAGGCCAAAAAGCAGGAGAGTAGGAATATTTGGAAAGCTCTTTCAAAGAACTGCCACAGGCATGATAAGCCAAATAGTTTCCCCCTCTTCTGGAAAATTCCATGCTTCTACAAGTCCATGATTCTATGACACAATCTAAACTAAATTCAACTGCTCATATTCATTTCAGAATGGAACATTGTGCAGATGAAAACCAAATCAAATCCCTCCCCACATCCACTCCAAGTTGAAGCCATATGTAACCAGTCTTTGGTTACCCTCTATCTCGAGTAGGCCCACTCTCCCACTGAGTGTGGGTGGCAATGATTACAATTGCATGACATGATGTGAATACTCAGAGATGCTTTTTGCTGCTCATTATTGTTTTGTTGATGAACTTCAAGTGAAGTTTGATAAATCATTATCTCGCGCAGAGCATTCCAGTTTCAGGATGTTTGTGCAGCAAAATATGCTGGAGTCATTCTTGTAGTTACACTGGGACAATTGCTGCATCAATCTTGCTGGCATTCCTGTGGTCAGTGTGAGGGATCCTGGACTAGTCTGTGCAGTTCAGAGTACCTCTCAGGAGCCAAACTGTTCTTATCAGCTGGCAAAGACATTGCACTGAGCTTGTACGCATGTGATCCAGTTCTCAAACTGGATAAATGTTCATTTTGCAGACAATGGATATTAACATTTCAGGAAAACCTTTTAATAATAAAAGCTCTGATTTCTCACTGCAAATTTCATGGTCTTGCTGATATTTTGCCAAAGAAACATTGCAAATAGCAAAGAGGATGTGGGCTGATGAAGAGAGGATTTGAGCCAAGAGTGCAGGTATGGGACACTATACATCACACAAGTTTAATGGTGAAGGGCGTTATACCAACATGAAGTACTGGAGTCTCGAAGGCTGCAACAGTGGGAGGCCTGAGCTCAGCTGATTACTATAATTTTTTTTGATTCTGTCGCAATCTTAATGTCAAACCAGAAAGTGAATTGTTTTGTAAAGTTTTGCCTTGGCCTTGCAGAAAAGATTTTTCCTTCAACAAATATCTAGTCTTTTAACTGATAATATTCTAGATAACGAAGCAAAACCAACAGAATTTCAATCATGCAGTAAGAAGTGGCTGTGACGTCCACACAATAGGCTAAAAGCCTCACTAAAATTATTTGTCTATTTACCACCAATCCATATTTTGCCTTTTACATCCTCCATAGGTCCGCTTTCAGTTTCAATATTTGATAACTTTAATCTTGCGGATTGTTAATCATTTTCAGTTCCACCCATTTTAAGAATAGAAAATGTATTGTTTGGATCGATATCTTGTTTCTGAATGACATGCGCTGCATTACCTCATATTTCTGAATTTTATAACATGCAATGTTAACTAATATCTAGCAGTGTCAGGAATGCCTTTGTCCTTGACCAATGGTCTTTCTCCTGTATCTGTAGCAATGCTGGAGTGTGGTACATGTCAGTAGATCTCTGCTCATACACATCTTGACCACTCTTCCACAAATCTTTGAACAGTTTGAAAAAAACTTTCTATCAATCTGGAGAACAAATTCATATAACCATATAACCATATAACCACTTACAGCACAGAACAGGCCACTTCGGCCCTGCTAGTCCATGCCGTAACAAATTCCCACCCTCCTTTGTGTTGCCTTTGGAGCCAAAGTATTTTTGTGTAGGCATATCTCTGCTTTGGTGAGAAATGTCCAAAACTGCAATGCAGGTATGAAGGGTGTGTAAAACTGGGAGTGCTACCTTGCTCAAAGAAAGGAATGTTAAAACACTGGAGTTTCAGGTGTGTGTTAAATAAATTGATACAATTCATTCACACAAGAGACTGGCACAGCTGGAATCTGGCACAACGCACCGTGTGCCAGAGGAACTCACCCAAATGACCCATCTGTTTTACTGTTCAAATATATGCTGGATCTGCCTGCAGCTCGAAGGCACTGCCTGCCCACATGCATCGTATATACCTTGATACGAAGGACAGACTGAGTGGTGTTAAACAAGAGAGTCTGATGGAGGGTCCACGGTGAAGTTGATTACCCTTTACTTCCCATGGATGCAGTGTGACCTGCTTGGTTTCTTCATAATTGTTATTGATAGACTGAGTGGATCCACAGCTTTCAAGTGTCACTGAAGTCAACGGGTCTTAAAAAAGTTTTAAAGGCCTTAGAGATATTTTATCATCTTTCAAATAGTCTTGTATTTAAAAAAAAGGAGAAAAAAAATTAAGATGTTGGTAAAACATCAACTACAAATTTGCTGATGACACCACCTTAGTGGGGCTGTGTTTCAAAAGGGATGATGGGATAGTGTACATCACCTTAGTGGGGCTGCGTTTCAAAAGGGTGATGGGATAGTGTACACCACCTTAGTGGGGCTGTGTTTCAAAAGGGTGATGGGATAGTGTACATCACCTTAGTGGGGCTGCGTTTCAAAAGGGTGATGGAATAGTGTACACCACCTTAGTGGGGCTGTGTTTCAAAAGGGTGATAGGATAGTGTACACCACCTTAGTGGGGCTGTGTTTCAAAAGGGATGATGGGATAGTGTACATCACCTTAGTGGGGCTGTGTTTCAAAAGGGTGATGGGATAGTGTACACCACCTTAGTGGGGCTGTGTTTCAAAAAGGGATGATGGGATAGTGTACATCACCTTAGTGGGGCTGTGTTTCAAAAGGGATGATGGGATAGTGTACACCACCATAGTGGGGCTGTGTTTCAAAAGGGTGATGGGATAGTGTACACCACCTTAGTGGGGCTGTGTTTCAAAAGGGATGATGGGATAGTGTACACCACCTTAGTGGGGCTGTGTTTCAAAAGGGATGGGATAGTGTACATCACCTTAGTGGGGCTGTGTTTCAAAAGGGTGATGGGATAGTGTACACCACCTTAGTGGGGCTGTGTTTCAAAAGGGATGATGGGATAGTGTACATCACCTTAGTGGGGCTGTGTTTCAAAAGAGATAATGGGATAGTGTACACCACCTTAGTGGGGCTGTGTTTCAATAGGGATGATGGGATAGTGTACATCACCTTAGTGGGGCTGTGTTTCAAAAGGGATGATGGGATAGTGTACACCACCTTAGTGGGGCTGTGTTTCAAAAGGGATGATGGGATAGTGTACATCACCTTAGTGGGGCTGTGTTTCAAAAGGGATGATGGGATAGTGTACACCACCTTAGTGGGCTGTGTTTCAAAAGGGTGATGGGATAGCGTACACCACCTTAGTGGGGCTGTGTTTCAAAATGGATGATGGGATAGTGTACATCACCTTAGTGGGGCTGTGTTTCAAAAGGGATGATGGGATAGTGTACACTACCTTAGTGGGGCTGTGTTTCAAAATGGATGATGGGATAGTGTACACCACCTTAGTCTGCTGTGTTTCAAAAGGGTGATGGGATAGCGTACACCACCTTAATGGGGCTGTGTTTCAAAAGGGATGATGGGATAGTGTACACCACCTTAGTCTGCTGTGTTTCAAAAGGGTGATGGGATAGCGTACACCACCTTAATGGGGCTGTGTTTCAAAAGGGATGATGGGATAGTGTACACCACCTTAGTGGGGCTGTGTTTCAAAAGGGATGATGGGATAGTGTACACCACCTTAGTGGGCTGTGTTTCAAAAGAGTGATGGGATAGCGTACACCACCTTAATGGAGCTGTGTTTCAAAAGGGATGATGGGATAGTGTACATCACCTTAGTGGGGCTGTGTTTCAAAAGGGATAATGGGATAGTGTACACCACCTTAGTGGGCTGTGTTTCAAAAGGGTGATGGGATAGCGTACACGACCTTAGTGGGGCTGTGTTTCAAAAAGGGTGACGGGATAGCGTACACCACCTTAGTGGGCTCTGTTTCAAAAGGGTGATGGGATAGCGTACACCACCTTAGTGGGGCTGTGTTTCAAAAGGGATGATGGGATAGTGTACACCACCTTAGTGGGCTGTGTTTCAAAAGGGATGATGGGATAGTGTACACCACCTTAGTGGGGCTATGTTTCAAAATGGATGATGGGATAGTGTACACCACCTTAGTCTGTTGTGTTTCAAAAGGGTGATGGGATAGCATACACCACCTTAATGGGGCTGTGTTTCAAAAGGGATGATGGGATAGTGTACACCACCTTAGTGGGGCTGTGTTTCAAAAGGGATGATGGGATAGTGTACACCACCTTAGTGGGCTGTGTTTCAAAAGGGTGATGGGATAGCGTACACCACCTTAATGGAGCTGTGTTTCAAAAGGGATGATGGGATAGTGTACATCACCTTAGTGGGGCTGTGTTTCAAAAGGGATGATGGGATAGTGTACATCACCTTAGTGGGGCTGTGTTTCAAAAGGGTGATGGGATAGCGTACACGACCTTAGTGGGGCTGTGTTTCAAAAAGGGTGACGGGATAGCGTACACCACCTTAGTGGGCTCTGTTTCAAAAGGGTGATGGGATAGCGTACACCACCTTAGTGGGGCTGTGTTTCAAAAGGGATGGTGGGATAGTGTACACCACCTTAGTGGGCTGTGTTTCAAAAGGGATGATGGGATAGTGTACACCACCTTAGTGGGGCTATGTTTCAAAAGGGGTGATGGGATAGTGTACATCACCTTAGTGGGGCTGTGTTTCAAAAGGGGTGATGGGATAGTGTACACCACCTTAGTGGGGCTGTGTTTCAAAAGGGATGATGGGATAGTGTACATCACCTTAGTGGGGCTGTGTTTCAAAACGGATGATGGGATAGTGTACACCACCTTGGCTGTGTTTCAAAAGGGTGATGTGATAGCGTACACCACCTTAGTGGGGCTGTGTTCCAAAAGGGATGATGGGATAGTGTACATCACCTTAGTGGGGCTGTGTTTCAAAACGGATGATGGGATAGTGTACACCACCTTAGTGGGCTGTGTTTCAAAAGGGATGATGGGACAGTGTACACCACCTTAGTGGGGCTGTGTTTCAAAATGGATGATGCGATAGTGTACACCACCTTAGTCTGCTGTGTTTCAAAAGGGTGATGGGATAGCGTACACCACCTTAATGGGGCTGTGTATCAAAAGCGATGATGGGATAGTGTACACCACCTTAATCGGCTGTGTTTCAAAAGGGATGATGGGATAGTGTACACCACCTTAGTGGGCTGTGTTTCAAAAGGGTGATGGGATAGCGTACACCACCTTAGTGGGGCTGTGTTTCAAAAGGGATGATGGGATAGTGTACACCACCTTAGTGGGGCTGTGTTTCAAAATGGCGGGTGGGATAGTGAAAACCACCTTAGTGGGCTGTGTTTCAAAAGGGATAATGGGATAGTGTACACCACCTTAGTGGGGCTGTGTTTCAAAAGGGTGATGGGAAAGCGTACACCACCTTAATGGAGCTGTGTTTCAAAAGGGATGATGGGATAGTGTACATCACCTTAGTGGGGCTGTGTTTCAAAAGGGTTGATGGGATAGTGTACATTACCTTAGTGGGGCTGTGTTTCAAAAGGGATGATGGGATAGTGTACACCACCTTAGTGGGGCTGTGTTTCAAAAGGGATGATGGGATAGTGTACATCACCTTAGTGGAGCTGTGTTTCAAAAGGGATGATGGGATAGTGTACACCACCTTAGTGGGGCTGTGTTTCAAAAGGGATGATGGGATAGTGTACATCACCTTAGTGGGGCTGTGTTTCAAAAGGGTGATGGGATAGTGTACACCACCTTAGTGGGGCTGTGTTTCAAAAGGGATGATGGGATAGTGTACACCACCTTAGTTGGGCTGTGTTTCAAAAGGGATGATGGGATAGTGTACACCACCTTAGTGGGGCTGTGTTTCAAAATGGATGATGGGATAGTGTACATCACCTTAGTGGGGCTGTGTTTCAAAAGGGATGATGGGATAGTGTACACCACCTTAGTGGGCTGTGTTTCAAAAGGGTGATGGGATAGCGTACACCACCTTAGTGGGGCTGTGTTTCAAAAGGGATGATGGGATAGTGTACATCACCTTAGTCTGCTGTGTTTCAAAAGGGTAATGGGATAGCGTACACCACCTTAATGGGGCTGTGTTTCAAATGGGATGATGGGATAGTGTACACCACCTTAGTGGGGCTGTGTTTCAAAAGGGATGATGGGTTAGTATACACCACCTTAGTGGGCTGTGTTTCAAAAGGCTAATGGGATAGCATACATCAGCTTAGTGGGGCTGTGTTTCAAAAGGGATAATGGGATAGTGTACACCACCTTAGTGGGCTGTGTTTCAAAAGGGTGATGGGATAGCGTACACCACCTTAGTGGGGCTGTGTTTCAAAAAGGGTGACGGGATAGCGTACACCACCTTAGTGGGCTGTGTTTCAAAAGGGTGATGGGATAGCGTACACCACCTTAGTGGGGCTGTGTTTCAAAAGGGATGATGGGATAGTGTACACCACCTTAGTGGGCTGTGTTTCAAAAGGGATGATGGGATAGTGTACACCACCTATAGTGGGGCTGTGTTTCAAAAGGGGTGATGGGATAGTGTACACCACCTTAGTGGGGCTGTGTTTCAAAAGGGGTGATGGTATAGTGTACACCACCTTAGTGGGGCTGTGTTTCAAAAGGGATGATGGGATAGTGTACATCACCTTAGTGGGGCTGTGTTTCAAAAGGGGTGATGGGATAGTGTACACCACCTTAGTGGGGCTGTGTTTCAAAAGGGGTGATGGGATAGTGTACACCACCTTAGTGGGGCTGTGTTTCAAAAGGGATGATGGGATAGCGTACACCACCTTAGTGGGCTGTGTTTCAAAAGGGGTGATGGGATAGTGTACACCACCTTAGTGGGGCTGTGTTTCAAAAGGGATGATGGGATAGCATACACCACCTTAGTGGGGCTGTGTTTCAAAAGGGGTGATGGGATAGTGTACACCACCTTAGTGGGGCTGTGTTTCAAAAGGGATGATGGAATAGTGTACACCACCTTAGTGGGCTTGTGTTTCAAAAGGGGAGATGAGATAGTGTACACCACCTTAGTGGGGCTGTGTTTCAAAAGGGGTGATGGGATAGTGTACACCACCTTAGTGGGCTCTGTTTCAAAAGGGGTGATGGGATAGTGTACACCACCTTAGTGGGGCTGTGTTTCAAAAGGGATGATGGGATAGCATACACCACCTTAGTGGGGCTGTGTTTCAAGAGGGGTGATGGGATAGTGTACACCACCTTAGTGGGGCTGTGTTTCAAAAGGGATGATGGAATAGTGTACACCACCTTAGTGGGCTTGTGTTTCAAAAGGGGAGATGAGATAGTGTACACCACCTTAGTGGGGCTGTGTTTCAAAAGGGGTGATGGGATAGTGTACACCACCTTAGTGGGGTTGTGTTTCAAAAGGGGAGATGAGATAGTGTACACCACCTTAGTGGGGCTGTGTTTCAAAATGGATGATGGGATAGCGTACACCACCTTAGTGGGCTCTGTTTCAAAAGGGGTGATGGGATAGTGTACACCACCTTAGTGGGGCTGTGTTTCAAAAGGGATGATGGGATAGCATACACCACCTTAGTGGGGCTGTGTTTCAAAAGGGGTGATGGGATAGTGTACACCACCTTAGTGGGGCTGTGTTTCAAAAGGGATGATGGAATAGTGTACACCACCTTAGTGGGCTTGTGTTTCAAAAGGGGAGATGAGATAGTGTACACCACCTTAGTGGGGCTGTGTTTCAAAAGGGGTGATGGGATAGTGTACACCACCTTAGTGGGGTTGTGTTTCAAAAGGGGAGATGAGATAGTGTACACCACCTTAGTGGGGCTGTGTTTCAAAAGGGATGATGGGATTGTGTACACCACCTTAGTGGGGCTGTGTTTCAAAAGGGATGATGGGATAGTGTACACCACCTTAGTGGGGTTGTGTTTCAAAAGGGGAGATGAGATTGTGTACACCAACTTAGTGGGGCTGTGTTTCAAAAGGGATGATGGGATAGTGTACACCACCTTAGTGGGGTTGTGTTTCAAAAGGGGTGATGGGATAGTGTATACCACCTTAGTGGGCTGTGTTTCAAAAGGGGTGATGGGATAGTGTACACCACCTTAGTGGGCTGTGTTTCAAAAGGGGAGATGAGATAGTTTACACCACCTTAGTGGGCTGTGTTTCAAAAGTGGTGACGGGAGGGAGATTGAAAACTTGGCTGAGTAGTGCACATTATTTCTTGACATTCAACATCACCAGACCATTGATTTTAGGACTGGTGTACGATCCAGAGATCACCAGGGGATCAGAGGTGGAGAGGATGAGTGCATTTAAATCCTCGGCGTCACTATCTTGGAGGATCATTCCTGGACCCATTACATTAAGGTCATTGCGAAAAAAGGACTTCAGTGCCTCTTCTCGGGCATTTGCAGAGGTTCGCTATGACATCAGAAACCTTGGTAAAACCTCTACAGATGTGTAGTGGAAAGTGTGGTGTCTGGCTGCATCATATGGTGGCACAGATATACAGCCCAATAATCACAGGCAAAACCCTCCCCACCACTGAGGAAAAACGACAGGGAACGCAGCCATCAGAGAACAGCAACAATTGTCAAGGAACCACTCCACCCAGCACACGCTCTGTCCTCAGTGCAACCATCAGGAAAGGGGTCTCGGTGCCACAAGACTCACATCCCTAGGTTCAGGAACAGCTGCTCCCCTCCACCATCAAACTCCTCAACAACAACCTCCATCCAGGGACTCAGTTAATGCTCTGACTTTGCACCTTATTTTTTACCGAACATTTTTTCTGTCATGCAGTCAGTATGTTTACATTTCTTCCTTTGCTCACGTTTTGTTTTTGTATACCTATCTTTTTCTTGAGTGCAGTTTACATTTACTGAGGAGCAGAAATTTTGCCTGGTCTGCAGGAAAAGAACTATGAAGTTGTTTGTGGTGTCATATATAAATCTGAACTTTGAAACTCATAAGTACAATAAATTAAAGCATTAAATAATAAAATTAAACCTATCTCTCGCACTTTTTATGCAAGATTGGCTTCCCTCGCTTGTGAAAAGGTCATGTTATCATGAGGTTTTGGAAAGCTTGGGGGCTAGTGGTGAATTATTCAGCCCTGCACTGCTTTAAGTCTGGACTGGACACTTGTACTCAGACAGCGGGGACAGCAGACTTGTACTTTGGCAATTCTCTAAGGAACCACCAACCAGAAGCGAGTACAATCCAGTTTATTGTGTTCTGTATCTGGTATGTCTGTTGTCATGTACAGTAGGTGTCCTTACCTTTATTCAGAAGAAGCCACTGATCCATAACCTCAGCATTAGAGGAATGTGAACCTTGACTTGACATTATAGAGGTCTATAAAATATTCAAATTACTGACAGCAGGTCTATGGATTGTCCTGCTTTAACAAATAAGAGTCCCAGAATGCATGAGTCCTAACTCTGTTCTTTGGAGGATTCTTTTTGATCCACAGCAAAGTGAATCTCTGAAATATATTTCTGTTGTAATTTGGGCCTTTTGTCCACTCTCTCAAAAGGGAATGGACTAGTGCTTGACTTAGGCAAGAATTTCATTCTATAGAAAGTAAGTGATATGGAATGGAATTGATCCATGTGATCTCTTGGGTTGGATTCTTTTGCCCAAGGGAAATTTCGCACATTATTTTTGCAAAGCCCTGAGGTTTTTTTCCTTTGTATTTGCCTTTTCTGGGAAATGACATGGCAAAATGAGAGCTGGGCCAGGAAAATGTCAGTAGAAAGAAGGAAACTAATACTTCATGATGTCCCAAGCATGATGGACTATGAGAAAAATAGAACTTTACAGCACAGAAAACAGGTCCTTGTCTATGTCAAATTATTTTTATCCCTGGTCCCACTGACCTGTACCCAGTCCATAGCCCTCCATAACCCTTCCTTCAATGTACCTGCCCAAATTCTACTCAAATGTTACAAATGAGCCCAATTCACCACTTCAGCTGGAAGCTTCTTCCATGCACCCAACACTCTCTGTCTAAAAAAAAATCCCATAAAGTTCCCCAAAACTTTTCCCCCTTTCACCTTTAACCCATGTCTTCTGGTTTGTATCTCACCTCCCCTCAGTGGAAAAAGTTTGCTTGCATTTACTCCATCTGTACCATCATAATTTTGGGGACCTCTATCATATCTCTCATTCTTCTACGCTCCAGGGAATAAAGTCCTAACCTGTTTAACCTTTCCCTGTAATTTATTTCCTCAAGTCCTGGCAACATCCAAACAAATCTTCTCTTTTGATCCTTTGCTTCTAGTAGTTTCTGATGGGATATGAATGATTCTCCCCAAATATCAACAGGCACATTTAAAGCTCTGCATAGAAATCAAAAATAAAAAAAAAGCTTGTACCAGGCAGAATTTTCTCAAACTATTCATGACTGAAATAGATGTTGACAATAAGAGTTTTCTAGAATTGTGGTTTCACTTGCTAAAGCGAGAGAGCAAAATCAGGTTGCATTGTATAATGGAGGGGGATAGGGATCACATTGGGACAGGAAACCAGTACAATGTGGAAAAAACCTTTTTTTTAATTTTGAACATACAGCATGGTAACACTCAATATTCCCTCTAATTTTTAGTCATGAGTGTGTGCAAAAATCTAATTTTGTGCAAATTTTTGTCCTGTGACCAAAGTGTGTGTGTGCACTGAACGTTTGAGCAAATGTAAACTTGAAAATAGTTTCAAGACCATTTAGGGCCAGCCGATCTCTCATGGCTGATAAAAGTGTACTGGCATGTTTTAGTGCATTACAAGTATGAAGTAACGTCTTTAGTTAAAATTTTATTCTATACTTTGAACTATGTTGTCCCATTAGCTAAGAGATCATTTTCAATAAGTATAATTATTAATTATCACATTATTTTGGGTAACACCATTTTGTGAGCACATGAATTTCTTTTGTGAGCTGGTTGCAAAGCAGGGCCACATGGGCCCTGCTTCAAGGGAGCAGCAGTGACAGGTCATTTTGTCCCGCAAGCCTGTGCACCCAATTACATCCAATTAACTGAAACCCCTAGTGCATTTCGAATGGTAGGAGGAACTAGGAGCCCTTGGGAAAACCCATGCAGATAGAGGGAAAATGTACAAACTCCTTACAGACAGCGCGGGATTCGAACCCCCGTCTGAGTGCTGTAAAGGTGTTGCGCCAACGATGCTGCCCACAGCTGTAACGAAATGCTGTTTCATCATGGACTGGGTGCAGGTCAGTGCAACTAGGTAGAAAAATAGTTTAGTACAGACAAGAAGGGCTGAAGGGCCTGTTTTCTGTGCTGCAATGTATCTTTAATGAAAATTATCCATTTAGTATTCATGATGCAGGTTATCAAATTCTGCACTTTTGGAACTGATACCAATCCATGTTCTGGTATCATTCAAATCAAAGGCTAGATTTCAAAAGGGTTAGGGTTATATGACTAACATTTGCTTCTGTTTCCTTCCTTCCGCACTGAATGCATTCACAAAGTTGTTAATGCTGTTCAAACTGGGCACTGAAGGAGAAGAATATTTTTGGAGACAGAATTATCATTAAACCTGTGATCTATCAATCTCACATAATGTATTTCTGAGATTCATCAGTTATATCTTAATTTGGTGTGGATCAGTTTGGATTAGCTTGAGATGTGGGTGAAGGGGAGGCCATTCCACTCAAGGCCCACTCATTCCTTGGCATTGAATGGCCTCCCCTTCACCCACACCTCAACGAGTTCTGCAGGCAATGATGCCAGACTCTTCTTCTGTCGGTTCCATCTTTGCGCCCACTTCTACCACCAGCATTCTCCACCACCCTCCAATGTCATTGGTGACATCCAATGACAATAGACCTCTATACCAAAGGCCTCAAAGCCCTTTGTTTCTTTCTCAATAACAACCAATCTTCCTCCACCACCACCCTCCTTCAGCTGGCAAAACCTGTCCTCGCCCTCAATAACTTTTTGTCTCGTCCCACCTTCTCCAAGTCAAAGGAGTTCCAATGGGTATCCACATGGGCCCCAGCTATGCCTGCCTTTTTATTGGCTACATGGAGCAATCGAAGCTACAAGCTGACACAGGTGAGGCCCCTCATCTCTTCCTCTGTTACATCTCTGACCATTTCAGTGCTGCCTCATGTACCCATGATGAGCTCATTGACTTCATCCACTTCTCTGCCAGCTCCCACCCCAACCTCAGATTCACTTGGTCCATTTTTAACAACGCTGTCCCCTTTCTCGATTTCCGTCTCCATCTCAGGAAACAAACTCTCTCAACTGCACTTTTTACCCTGATTCCTGTAAGGATTCCTTTCCATTCTCTCAATTCCTCCATCTCCATTTCATCTACTGCTAGGACAAGGTCTTCCTTGCCATATCAGCAGAAAAGTCCTCTTTCTTCAATACACGGCTTCCACTCTACCACCATCAACTCAGCCCTCACCTGCTTTACCTCCATTATCTACATATCTGTCCTGACTCTCTCAGCCCCCACGTTCAACAAGGACAGAATTACCCTTGTCCTCACCTACCACACCACTAGCTTCCACAGCCAACAGATCATCTGTTACAAACCGCACGTAACGAGCAGCAATAGATCAATGAACCAGACCATGTTTAATTTTAAACCATTAATTTTATTTCTAACTCTTTAACTATAATGCTTAACACTAAATCTATCCCCATCTATGCGTGGATGTACTTTTGTGTGCGTGCGTGTGTGCACGTGTACGTGTTACAGCCCAGACAAGGTCTAGAAAGTTACTCCAAAGTTCAGTCATTTAAATTCAGTGTTGAAGAGTAGGCTTTTGAAATTTGATGCCCAGAATTAATGCTGAACTGATGGGAAGACTGGAGTTGTGGCTGCTACAGATTTCCCACCAATTGGCCCTGTGCTGCACTTGTGCCCAGTCCTCCTCCCTCACCACTTTTCTGGGCCCAAAATGGTCCTGCCAAGTGAAGCAACACTTCACTTGTGAATCTCCAGGGTCATCTCCTGCATCCAGTTCTCCCGTTGTCTCCTCTACCTCGGAGAGACTGGATGCAGACTGGGAGATCGCTTTGTTGAGCACCTGTGTTCTGTCCGCCCCAATAGCATGGATCTCCCAGGGCCGCACATTTCAATTTCCTGCTCCATTCCCTTGCCGACATATCTGTCCATGGCCTCATACATGGCCAGACTGAGACCACCTGCAAATTAGAGGAACAACACCTCATTTTCTTTCTGGGGACACTCTAATTGGTTGGCATTAACATCAACTACTCTGGTTTTTGTTAGCTCCCCCCTCCCCCCAACATCCATCTGTTTCTCTTTTCCTCTACCTCTGTCACTCTTCCCTTTTCTGTCTCCTTTCCCCATCTCTGCATTCACAAAGCAAATTCCCTCCCACAATCAATTCTCACCTTCCCTCTCTCCTGTCCTCCTCTACAGTCATATCCAATTTACACCTTTTGTGTGTTGGTCTATAATCCTCCCCCTGCCCTTTATTTCCCTGCAGCCCTTTTAATTCAGTCACCTGCCTGTATTTGCTCTTCATCCCTTGAAGAAGGGCTCAGGCCTGTAACGTTGGTTATTTATATGGATGCTGCAAGACCTGCTGAGTTTCCCCAGCATTTCTGTTTTTTTCACTGCCTCCTATTGTGATGTGGAGTGACCCAGGAGACTGCAGATACTGGAAAACGAAGCTGAACACACACCTGCTGGAGGTGCACGATGGGTCCAGCAGATTGTGTTTGGTTTTAATTGTGATGTCCTTGGTGAAGAGAAGTTTGAACATTTTCTGCATGACCTCCTGGGGTTCTCCAGCTAAATCTCCCAATATCCCAAAGATGTGCTGTCTCGTACGATCACTGGTTAATGTAAATTATTTACATGTAGGTGTAGGGTGGGAGAATGGAGATGGGGTGTTGATGAGGTTAAACAGGAAAGTCTGTAGATGCTGTGATTGTACCCTAGTGCAGGAGAAACTCAGCCAGTCATAGAGCATCTATTCGAAGTAAAGTATAACCAATATTTCATGCCGGGCCCTTCGTGAAGGGATAAGCAAAAATCAGGCATGTGTCTGAATAAAAAGGTGGAGGAAGGGGCAGGGGAGGAGTACAGGGTACAGGTAAGAGGTCAGAGGTGGTGATGGGCATTTGAGAGAAGAGGTCAGAGGGAAATGAGATTGATGGGATTGCTGACTGAATCAGTATAGATTCAATGGGCCAAATGTCATCCTCCTTCATCGTGAGGAAATGTGAAAATTCCAAGCTTTTGAGTTTGAGAGTTACAGTGGGAGATTTGCTGTTCCTGAGCACCTGGTTTCTGCTCTTCAAGGCCAATCAATTATAAATGCATGTATAGGACATCTGGCAGAAAGTTTTACTGCCTGTTTTATCTCCTTCCTCCCACTTCATTCACTTATAAACTTTTGTTCTATAGCTGGAAATGTTCCTATTGGAAATGCCAAGCTGGGTTTCTATTACGAGTGAGAAAGCGAAGAACACTCTTTATTACAGTCTAGAACTGAAATTCAAAGAGCATCATTATTTCCCCTGGTGTTTTGTGGAACAATGGCTGTGAGTTCAGTGATCACGTGGATGAAGCCTTTCTATTTGAAACCTTGAGAGGGAACCCCCCCCCCCCCCACCCTGCTGACAACACGGGGTGATGTGTGCGTGTTATATGCAAAATGAATAGTCCAAGGGTTAGTTTCCATTATTGCTGATTTGAATACAACGTTGAAGTTTTGTACTTTGAGTTGCTGTCTGTTAGTTACAGAAGACAAGAGAAAGAGGGAGGGTATTTTCCCCAACTGTTGACGCAAAAGGAATTGAGATGGTGGTTGTGTGCTTTTATTGTTATTTTAAACAGTAGTGTGCAAACTCTTCTTCGTAATAATTCCAAAATTTTCATTTCTAACCCAAAGGCCAGTAAATAACAAGGCTTCTATCTTAACAGGCACAACTAGTCTTAAATATTAAAATCTCTTCCTATTGTTCCCTTCATTCACTGGAATGGTTTGACTCCATTTCTCAATTTAACCCTCAGTTACTTTTTTTAGTCTACCATTCCTCATCTCTGGCTTCTCTTCCCAGTGAGTTTTGAACCTGGTGGGTTTCACCTCCCACTCCATTGTGGCAGACGAAAGACCTTTGACCATGTTAAATGTGTAAAGCCTAATCCTTCGTTCAACAACCCTTGGGTCCCAAACAGTCAAATGTTGTGGTTGTGGGTTCACTGTGCATTCTGTCAACACATTTTTACAGGTGCAAAATGTATTTTGGACACTTATTTCTCTCACCGAGAGCGAATAGGGATTTAACCTGCAAACTTCCTCTATATAGATCTTTACCGTGCCATTGACAGCTGTTAAAGACTTGAAAAAGAAAGGAGCTGCATTTTGGATTTTGAGAATGATATTTTTTATTTTAAATTGATTATTTAACCTGTATCAACATCCACATGGTGCAGTTGTGAGAAACCCTGTTTGCAATAGGTAACATTAAAAAATATAAAATTGATAAGGAAGATATCAAATGATATCAAAAGTAAATAAAGGCCTTGGAAAATGTTAAATTCTTTCAATGTATAAAACCACGTGGCAACTCAGGCACATGGTTTTATAGCGAAAGAATATGTAAATGAGCAGCAGGACCAAGTCACTTAGCTCCTTGAGCCTCTTCAATTCAGTGGGTTAATCTGACACCAACTCGGCATTCCTCTCTCCACCAGTAATCTTTCACCCAGATTCTCATCAACAGTCCATCTATCTCTGCTTTTAAACTATTCAAAGACTCCACCCATTTCCCTTTGACAAAGAGAATTTCCTTGACTCGTGACTCTGGAAAAAAATGTCTCGGCTCTTTGTAAATTGGGTGAATCCATATTCAATGGACTGTTAAATGGGAGCACTGGTGACTGGTGAATATGACCTGGTGTGGGATGGGTTATCTGCAGCAATGTTTTGGTTGGGTGAGTTAATAAAGTTTGGAACTTGGTAGGACAGTCAAGACATTAATTCTCTAATTATCATTCACATAAGCTGATTCCTTCATTGCGACAGCATTTATCTTTTCACTAAGATGGCACAGTTGGTGTAGCAATTTTACAGCTCCAGCGACTGGGACCGGACAGGGGTTCGAATCCCACACTGACTGTAAGGAGTTGGTCTGTTCTCCCTAAGTCTTCGGGGGCTCTGGCTTCCTCCCATCATTCTAAACATACCGAGGGTATAGGTTAATGGAGTGTAAATTGGGCAGCCTTGACCTGTGGACTGAAATAGCCTGTTATCGTACTGTATGCCTACATTTAAATTAAAAAAGAATTTAACATTTTATGACCAGACCATTACTCACACTAAGTGCAGGCAGTCCCTGGGTTAAAAATGTCTGATTTACAAACAACTCGTAGTTACGAACTGACAAGCCGGTGGGAAATAGAGTGCCATCATGTTCTGGTTTGTGTGTGGTTGAATCAGCATTGTGAGAGAGTCGTGTACTGCATATCGCAAGCATGGGAACAGGTTTGAAATTGAAAAGTACGAATTTGAACATCGCACCTGTACAGTACTGTCTACTCTTATTTCATCTGGTTTCCAAGTGACTCATGAACCAACAGTTTGGTGACTCTTTACAGCCTCCCTGGGTTAAAGGCAGCTGGAATTGAACAGATGCTTCTTTGCAGCCAATTCCACATCCATGTTTCACATGGCAAAAATCCTAAACTCTTTGGACTGTATTTATATTGTCCCAAATCTACCAGGGGAAAAGCCCTGAAACTACTATACGGTCCATGCATAAAAACAGAGACACCAAACGTCCAAAGCGTAAACTCACTGCAAGAGCTAGTGATGCATCAAGGAAAAGGATCACTCTGACTCTCTACCACCAGGTCCATCCTCTCCAACAGAGGGCACCTCTCCGTCATCTCCTGCATCATCCACGATGTAATCTATAATTGTTTAAGATATTGTGTATTAGAAAGGTAGCATATATACTATATAAACATATGTATGTACTTGTTCCGACTTAAATACAAATGCACGTTAAAGACAGACCTAAGTAACGGAACTAGTTTTTAACCTGGGGACTGCCTGTACAGCAGAACTGTGTTCTGAGTGAAAGTGTCCAATATCTGGCAAAGTTTATTCAGGCAAGTGAAATAAATTGTTCAAGGTAATCTGATTTCATGGGCATACTGCAGATTCACCTTCAATTGCCTGGTGTGTACTTGAGTATATTTCCATAAATGCTTCCAAGGTTACTGTCACTTGATAATCAGTAAACCTTTATCAATAACTATTATTAGATAGTTAACCTATTGGCCTGTAGTTTATCATAAAATTCTTGACTCTGTGACTAAAAATCCATGTTGAGATATTGAGCCCAGTTTTTGTTTTAAATGAAATTGTTTGTTATTTAGCAAATAGAGATATAGTTGCCCATTTACATTCAAAATAACATCAGACTCAAAACTGTTTGGGCACTTTCTGTGCACTATTCAATTTAGCACAGAAATCTTCCTCAACTTATCTGGCCAAGCATCAATGTCTTTGTTCAGATTTCTTTGTGATTTACGTCATGGTACTTGACTGGGCACCTTTAAAACTTTCTGGACTTTGTTCAAATTTTGCCCATAGTTGCCCAGACTCAGCACCAATGCCCAACTATTCCTTATAGTCAATACACATTTCCTAGCAATGCCCACAATGAACTCCCACAGCTTCAGTGGACAGCAGTGCCCGGACATATGGCTGGCCTCTCCTTCTCTGGTCTCTCACTCCTGAGCGATTCCCTCACGTGGTTGCCGGGTATTGCCATATGTGTATCTGTGTGATCATCAGAATCCTGGTGATGGAATCCTTTGGCGCCCACATTCAGTCATCTTCGTGAGCTCTCCAGTGCACGCCAGTTCTTGAACTTCACATGTGGGCACTGTGTGCTGCACACTATAGCCTAAAGAGCTAGTAGAACGTTGCTGAGGAAGAAAGAAAGGAGGCCTGTGGGAAGAGATGGTCACAGAAGGCATGGCAGATGAGGTGAACCTCCCAGCAGTCTGGAGTACAGAGGATGTTTGGAAAGGTCAAGAGGGACATCCTTATAAAGGGACACTTCTCCCAGCCAGCCTGCAGTGTGAGAATTGCAGGCCAGGTGAGCAGCTCACAAAAAAAATCCCTGCCACTCAAATATTTCTCTGAAAGTAAGCTGAGAAACCAAACAATTATTCCCACCCACCTTTCCAGGTGCCCATGCACTAACCACCATGTGTCAATGCAGGGATCCATGACCTAAACACTGCAGTGGCTCACAGCACATTTGATATTCCCTTCTAGATGGTTTTGGTCTAAAACTAGCTGCAGCAAGAGAATAGCTTCTTCTTTGGAATGCATATTAAATTAAGCAAGATCGCGACATCAACTGAGTAATGCACATTACAGGTTGGTATTTAATAGGTAAGGAGTCCATGATGGGTTAACATTTTAACATCATTTCCCATTGAGTATCTCTTGAGGAACATTTAATTCACCTGAAAAATTAGGTTCTCCATTGCAGAAAAGTTCTCATTTCATCAGGCAACTTCATCAAGATGTTGTGATAACCAGAGTAGAACACGTGTTGAGGGGTGGGGTAGAGAGGCAGAATCCCAAGCGAGCCATCAGGGCTCAGAAGCCATCATTGATGAACTATGGGAACCATAGCGTGAGTCCGCAAAAGATGTGAAGGATCTGGAACCAAGTGACTGCGACCTTTTGGGGAAAGGCAGTATTCAAGGACAGACTGGAACATACTCATGTGGCTTCAGATTTCCCACCGACCGAGCAGCAATGCTAGTAACTGCCACAATTGTTCCAGTTACCTCCTACCAATGATGGGGCATCAGAGTTTATATGAAAGCACATTTCAACTGTGCTGTGATATTCACAAGACTTTAATGCTTAATTTGATTTGTTTGATTTAATGTGTAAAGGAGTAATTTGTCTTGAATTTGACAACCCTTGTGCCCTCTTGTGATTCACTCCCTAATGGGAGGGTTTCACCACTACAACACTGGAACTTGCGTATCTCTCGCCTGACTACTAGAAGGTTACTGTCCGTCACAGTGTTTACACCGGTGCCATAAATGCCCACTTGTCCTTGAAGGCCTTGTTCCGATTGTTATCTGTGGCAATTCACTGAGAGGTCTGGGATTTATTGCCTCTGAGAAAGCCTGGTGCTGGATGTCTTTGCAGTGAGGGCATTATGTTGAATCTGCCCATCAACACCATCTTTCAAGGAAGGGAGGAGGCAGGACTTCATTCAGCTGCAGGAGCTCAAGATTTCGAGTAAGTCGAGTAAGTCTCAACTATGGTCTTCATGCTGGGCTGCAAATGGAGGGTGTTCTCTGCTCCTGTTCAAGTTCCTAAATATTCTGTCCCCTGGCAGGGGAGGGAGCTGCTAAATGACTGGCACCTTTCTGACTGTTCAGGAGAGCAAAGTCCCAACAGGCCACACGGAGAACAGCAGGGCTGTACACGTGGTGGATCCCTATTGCTCTTGAGACTATATTCTTAGGATCCAGAGAGAAGCCAGGGGCTTGAAAAACTGCAGATTGTAACACCACTCGTAAGGAAAGGGGAGGGGAGGGGCACAGAAAGGAGAGAATTAAATAGTTTTGTTGTTGATGTTGCTGAAGTTATAATAACACGATAGTTCTGGGAATCAGTTCCTCCAGCCCAAATCCTCTGGGAGAACTGTCATCTCCCTGGAACTGGAAAAGCTCAGGCTTTCCAAACCATGCGGGAAAAACCTCATAATTTAAACCTGCTAATAGACAGCTGTTGACAGGAATCTTTGTGGTAATTATGGCTGAACCCATGCCAGGAGCTGGATTTGTGGACTTACAACAGCAAAGCTGGAAGCATTGGCAGAGGAGTTGGGAAGATTTTCAATGACTATCCACCATAATCCTGCCTCCTTATGATGTCAATATGGAGCCCCGTAGACATTTGTATCGCGCCCAAGTCTAGAGGGATGCACAGAAATTGACAATGTTGAGGGAGGGGAGCTGTGACCCACCTTGAATTCTGTGTTCATCTCACCCCAGTGGTAGATCTGCTGGGCTCCACCCTCATATTAGGATCCTACCTCCATCCAAGCCAGCTCCCCAGTCCATAGGTCCAGATAGTCTGTGACCTTGTCATCTTGCTCACAAGAACAGGGCCATAAGATCCTAACATCCTTGCCCTTAAACCATAACTAAATAACGTAAAATACTCTGCAGAGCTTCAGAAATTATGTACTTGTTAAATGCTAAAATGCTATTCTAACTGAATTAACTTTTTAAAACATTGCTTTCCTAAAGACAAAGTTTTTAGGATAATTCCATTAAACATCATTGAATTATTCAGTTTTCCTGCATTTGAACATCAAATATATAAAAATTAAAAGATTTGTTTATATCTGAGATGATGAGATACAGACAAACTGAATAATGAAACAATATCATCTCAGGAAATGTTTTAATGTGAGTCGGATGCTACATTCCAGGACCTTGTGCTTCCAGGGGCAGGAATTTATCTGCGTCACCATGTATATCTCAGTTTTTGGTCATCCTAGTTACAGAATGAAAGTTCTTTGAATAAATTTACCTGCTATTGAACTCCTGTGAGATAACCTGATAGTAGGTTATTTTGCCTTAAAATATCAACATTTGCTTTGACTGTTCTTATAATGCAATGATATTAAATTTAACACTGAAACCAATTTGTAATCATGCAACAAATTTCCATGTTAGTCTGAGGAGATCATCTGAAATCTTGAGCAAGTGGCCAGGCCATGGCATACTGAACTTCATTAGAGAAGTCCTTTAAAGCCATCAGAATTGATCGATTTCTAAATGATTGATCTACATGGGGTTGACTTCACCATTTGTCGAGTGAGGGCCATATTGATAAATGTGATTTGTCTTTAATTATTCCAAATGGGTTTTTCAAATATTGCTTCAGCTTTTTCCAAATATCAAAAGATTAATTCATCAAACAATGGACAGTGAAAACCAACATTACAACGTGTCAGCAGACAAAGAATTGTTAGAGGATCTCAGCAGGTCAGATGGCACGTATATTTACAATCCAAATCACTTCAGAGGGCCTACTACTACGAAAGATATTTTATTTTAATCACAATGGTTCTTTTCAAATATGTTAGAATTTTCTAACACACTAGTTTCTGCTTCTGTGGTAACCAAACGAGAAGGAACCAGTGTTGGTTTTCTGATTTTTAAAATGCGCCCATTTGTTCTTTGCAGTTATGTCTGTGAGAATGTGACCTACCTGTAATCGTCTTTAGCCTGTATCAATTTTTGAAAATCAGTGGCAGTGTGATCTGGACAATATGGTCTGTACCCACAGAGGAACCACAGCCTTACAAATGAGAAGAACACTTGAAAACGTGGCAGATTTTACCTCTCAAACTTCCCTTGCCTCACATAGAGCAGAGTGACTTTTGCAATATTCTGTGGTTTCAGCGTTCTGAGGGAAGATGATTAGAGCCACTTGATTTAGCTTTGTCGTGAACTGGGAATTCACTACTGATGTGATGTCCTATGGACTGGCTCCTCCCCTGTCTCTGCCCTGCATATCCCAATATAAACCCTGAATCCCCGCCAAAACTATTGTGTGTTATTCTTACTGTTGTTTACCTCATCAATACAGATGCCCGAAAGAGAAGAACACAGCCTGGTGCAGTAAACTTGGGGCCATTTTGAAATAATGGATTAGAATACACTACTGCAATGAAATGGGTTTATTAGTGAGGAGGTCAAGTTCTTTGGCTTGGCTTCGCGGACGAAGATTTATGGAGGGGGTAAAAGTCCACGTCTGCTGCAGGCTCGTTTGTGGCTGACAAGTCCGATGCGGGACAGGCAGACACGGTTACAGCGGCTGCAGGGGAAAATTGGTTGGTTGGGGTTGGGTGTTGGGTTTTTCCTCCTTTGCCTTTTGTCAGTGAGGTGGGCTCTGCGGTCTTCTTCAAAGGAGGTTGCTGCCCGCCAAACTGTGAGGCGCCAAGATGCACGGTTGGAGGCGATATCAGCCCACTGGCGGTGGTCAATGTGGCAGGCACCAAGAGATTTCTTTAGGCAGTCCTTGTACCTTTTCTTTGGTGCACCTCTGTCACGGTGGCCAGTGGAGAGCTCGCCATAGAACATGATCTTGGGAAGGCGATGGTCCTCCATTCTGGAGACGTGACCCATCCAGCAGCAGCGTGGACAGCGTGGTCAAGTTACTGGACGAGTAACCACTGAGGTGTTGTAGCGGCAGCACTGCCGCTGGTGTGGGCCCGCGAGGAGCAGAGACACCAATCCTACGGGGTCCAACCACCCAGTCCGACCTGCTGTCAACTCCGCCCAGGCTTTGAATGGACCATTAAAGGAACCAACAGTAGTTTTATTTAAAATCCTGTGACCAGCGAGGTCTGCCCTCAAGATAGCAGCGCCTCTGATCGACAGCGTCCATGAGGGGTCGCAGACTCCAGGGGACCGGAGGACTGTCACAGGGCACCATAAAACAGGCAGATCATCCCCCATCTCAGAAGGAGAAGCAGAGGAGATGAACCGCGGGGACAGTAACCACAGTGGCAGACCAGTGACGGGGATCTGTGGCTGTAAGACCCAGCATGCGGAGGGCTGATGGAGACTCAAGGTGAGGAACCCACAGAAGCTGGGGGCAGCTGGACAGTGCTGTCGGGGGACTCATACAGGCTGTGGACTGCTGGTGACTGGCTCGAACTAACCAAAGGGGTACTAGGTATCAGAACTGGGATGCAAGGAGGTGCCAAGGGCGCTGAAGGGTGCTGACTGTCGGAGGTTCGGATCTGGAGGTCAAGTCGCCAATGGTTTGGACTGGACTCTATGGTTGCGGAAACGCTGGAGGCGAATCCCAGACACTCGGTGACTCTGGGGGTCTCTCTTTTGCTTCTCTCTCTCTGACTGTAAGATGTGCTTCAGGCAATTTCTGCTGATGGCAAATCTGTCCGCATAACAGCAGAAAAAAGCAACTTCATGTAATATGACCCTTTTTCACAATGACAATAAATTGAATTTTGAAGTTATTAAATCTTTGGAAGAATCAGGAAATTACAAACAAATCTATTAACAAAACTAAAGTATTGATTTGTTGTAAAACCCTACCTGGTTAATCAATATCCTTCAGGATCGGATTGACGTATGCCTCTAAACGTATGAGTTCAGTTGAATTTGAGCCATCCTCTGAAAAGCAACAGTTGGCCATTCAGTTCAAGGTGTAATTAAAGTGTGAAATGAGTGATGTCCTTACTAGCAATAAACAAACAAACCCCTAAACAAATGAGAAATGAACCTTAATTCCAAGACAGACAAAGTTCAGGTCATTGATTCATAGCAGCTAAAATGCTCTGAATATTATCTTAGCAAAGGTTCTGTTCTTTAATGATTTCAATATTTTTAAATCTTTGCTCTGTTTCTGCAAAAACCATGTTTGTCCGAGTGTAAACTCCATGGAATCATTGGATTAATTAATATTCCTGTTGATCATTTTTATGAACCATTTTGTGAAGCATTCATGTTTGCAGCTGGACACTGTCATTATGTTGGATCAAAAGAAATGCCCTCATGTGGCCAAGTTAATATTTCAGTTTAAGGATCTGTCTTCAAAGAGCCTACCTCGAGATCCAAGTGCCAGGAGAGTCAAATTTAAATCGATTGAAGTTAAATTTGCTTCATCACATTGATGCGTTATTTAGCGTTCTGTCCTGTTCTGGAATACACAGTCTGTGCTGGATTAAACCAAGATAAAGGCAATGAGGAACACAATGAACCCAATGAATCTTCAAAGGCACTAAATTCCATTAGAATCTTTGTAAATTTGAATAACACGGAGGTTTTCTCCACAAACAAAAGTACAGCAGGAGTGTAAAAGGTCAATTGAGCAGAAACTGGTCTACATTACACGGATTCCAGGGCAACAAACAAACATGGTTTCACACTGTGATATGTGCTTGAACTAGGAATGTTGCTACTTTGGTAGAAATGACTTCACAAGCATCTGGGCCATTCAAGGAACTTCACCTCACTGCTAGAGTACTCACTCTGACCCTCTTCTTCTCTCTTTTTAAAACTTTTTGATTAATTTGATAGAGAGAAATATTGTTGATAGATAGTAATTAATTATATCACTTTTATGTAATTAAATACAGAGTATGGGTCACATATCAATTCTACACCATCTTAGATAATTCTCAAAAAAGGTGAAAAACCCTAATAAGAATTTCACCTCATATTTTAATACTATCCACAATGTGATTATCTAAATAGACCAATCTCTCCTCGTTGTAGAACAAAATACCAAAAATAAGAACTAAAGGGAAAAAAAGGAAGAACCCCTATACTAACCTAACCCCTTCCACTAAACACAGCCACCATGAGTCCTTGTTAAAGATCCATTGACTATAAGATGTAGGATCAGAAGTAGGCCATTTGGCCTATTGAGTCCGCTTCACCATTCTATCATGAACTGATCCATTCTCCCACTCAGCCCCACTCCCTTGATTTCTCCCCATAACCTTTGATACCCTGACTATTCAGATAACTATCATCCTCTGCCTCAAATACATCCAATGATCTGGCCTCCACAACTGCCCATGGAAGCAAATTCCAGAGGTTCCCCGACCACATCTCTGTTTTAAATGTTCAATCCTGAATTTGTGCCCTCTTGTCCTTGACTCCCCTACCATGGGAAACAACTTTGCCATGTCTAATCTGTCCAGGCCTTTCAACATTCAAAATGCTTCTTTGAGGTCCCCTCCTCATTCTTCTGAACTCCAAGGAGTTCAGTCCAAGAGCCGACCAATATTCCTCATATGCTAATCTCTTAATTCCAGGAATCTTTCTGAGTTCTCTCCATCACAGGCACGTCGTTTCTTAAATGTCCACATCTGAACCCTGTACTCCAAATGAGGCCTCACCAATACCTTATAAAGCCTCCGCATCACATTCCAGCTCCTGTATCCTATTCCCCAGATATGACATCGAATTTACCTTGTTCAGCACCGAGTCAACCTGGAGGTCAACCTTTAGGACATTTCCACAAGTACTCCATGTCTCTTTGCACTTCTGAAATTTGTATTTTCTCCACACCCAATTGGTCTGCCTTTTATTCCTTCTGCCAAAAGTGCAGGACAGAAACACTTTCCAACATTTTATTTCATTTTCCGCTTCTTTGCCCATTCTCTCAATCTATCTGACTCTCTGCAATTTCATCGTTTCCTCCTCACCACCTGGCCCTCCACCTATCTTTATATTGTTTGCATTTATTCCACAATCTAAAACATTAACATACAAGTGACCCCTGCAGAACACCCCTGGTAATCAGTAGCCATCCAGAATAGGATCCCTTTGTTCCCACTCTCTTGCTGTAGATTCCCAGAAAATTTGCAATGGGAGTTCGCCAGCAAACCATAGACTATTAGCCTTTAATGTATACAACATGGGGAAAATCAGCATCATGCTGAAGAAGATTGAAAAGAGGGTTGGTGAGAGAACACAGCCTTGCTTCACCCCAAGCCATGAAAGACCCCAACAATGAAGACGCTGTTTACATCCGGTACCGCACGGATGGCAGTCTCTTCAATCTGAGGCGCCTGCAAGCTCACACCAAGACACAAGAGAAACTTGTCCGTGAACTACTCTTTGCAGATGATGCCGCTTTAGTTGCCCATTCAGAGCCAGCTCTTCAGCGCTTGATGTCCTGCTTTGCGGAAACTGCCAAAATGTTTGGCCTGGAAGTCAGCCTGAAGAAAACTGAGGTCCTCCATCAGCCAGCTCCCCACCATGACTACCAGCCCCCCCACATCTCCATCGGGCACACAAAACTCAAAACGGTCAACCAGTTTACCTATCTCGGCTGCACCATTTCATCAGATGCAAGGATCGACAATGAGATAGACAACAGACTCGCCAAGGCAAATAGCGCCTTTGGAAGACTACACAAAAGAGTCTGGAAAAACAACCAACTGAAGAACCTCACAAAGATAAGCGTATACAGAGCCGTTGTCATACCCACACTCCTGTTCGGCTCCGAATCATGGGTCCTCTACCGGCACCACCTACGGCTCCTAGAACGCTTCCACCAGCGTTGTCTCCGCTCCATCCTCAACATCCATTGGAGCGCTTACACCCCTAACGTCGAAGTACTCGAGATGGCAGAGGTCGACAGCATCGAGTCCACGCTGCTGAAGATCCAGCTGTGCTGGATGGGTCACATCTCCAGAATGGAGGACCATCGCCTTCCCAAGATCCTGTTATATGGCGAGCTCTCCACTGGCCACCGTGACAGAGGTGCACCAAAGAAAAGGTACAAGGACTGCCTAAAGAAATCTCTTGGTGCCTGCCACATTGACCACCGCCAGTGGGCTGATAACGCCTCAAACCGTGCATCTTGGCGCCTCACAGTTTGGCGGGCAGCAACCTCCTTTGAAGAAGACCGCAGAGCCCACCTCACTGACAAATGGCAAAGGAGGAAAAACCCAACACCCAACCCCAACCCACCAATTTTCCCCTGCAACCGCTGCAACCGTGTCTGCCTGTCCCGCATCGGACTTGTCAGCCACAAACGAGCCTGCAGCAGACGTGGACTTTTTACCCCCTCCATAAATCTTCGTCCGCGAAGCCAAGCCAAAGAGAGAAGAAGATAGGGAAAATAAAATTCAAAGTTTAAGTTTAGCAAAATGCTAAAACTGCAGTCTTGAGGAGCCAAAGAATTGCTGGAGGAACTCAACTGGTCAGACAGCATCCTTGGGTAGAAATGTTGACTGTAAGGCAAAGACCCACCATCAGCAGAAATTGTCCATTTCTTCAATATGAAGGGAGGAGGGGCTCAAAGTTGATAGGAACAGGGCAGAAGGGGTGAGAGGTGGAGAGCCAGATTACCCTGGGAAGGGGTAGAAGAAAAGTTAGAGAAAAAGTAAGTAAGGAGTGGGCAGAGAAGGGAAGCAAGCAGTTGAACCAGATGGGTGTGAGGTTACCTAAAGTTAGAAAATTCCATGTCCATGCCACGAGGTTTACAGCCCTGCTCGTATTGGAGGTTTGGATCTGGAGCTCAGGTGGCCGATGGTTTGAATTGAAGACTGTGCGGCTGCAGAGGCTGCGGGAGGTGAATCCATAGACTCTGTGTCTCTGAAGGGATTCTCTTTTGCTTCTCTTTCTTCTATTGTTAGGGGTGCTGGGCAATGCTCATGAGATCTTAGTTTGCCTTACGGGCGACAAAAGTTGAAATACATCATGTCTATTACATCTTTAATGTAACCTACAATAAAAGGAACCTTTTGACTATCATATATTGTCCCTCAAGTTTATGTTTGACTTCACCCTGACAAAGATGAAACATTGTTGTAGATATGGTTGGATGAGTTAAAATGAATGGCTACAGGACTTGAGCTTAGACCCTCAGAGTGTGGGTATTCAGTGAAGCAGTCTCCCAATCTGTGTTTGGTCTTACCGATGTTACATGGGGTACACTGAATGCAGTGGATTAGGTTGCACGCTGTGCATGAAAAGCTCTGCCTCACCTGGAAGCTCTCATGGCCGTGTGCTCAGCCCACTATCATTCTCACTACTGCACAGCCAAATTCAGTTTCTCACAGAATCATCAACTTTGAGCCCCTCCTCCCTTCATATTGAAGAAATGGACAATTTCTGCTGATGGTGGGTCTTTGCCTTACAGTCGACATTTCCACCAAAGGATGCTGTCTGACCAGTTGAGTTCCTCCAGCAATTCTTTGGCTCCTCAAGACTGCAGCTTTAGCATTTTGCTAAACTTTGCTAAACTGGTGATGTAACAGTAGTTGGCCTGTTCAACTACAATAATGAGTCGCATTACTGAAAGAAGGTTGGCCACTCATAAAATGGTGCAAGAACAAGAACTTGAGTCTCAAGATGGTCAAGATATAGAAGATGATTATGGACTTCAGGAGGGTGCAGGTCAACCACTCTCCATTACACATCAATGGTTCTGTCATGGAGAGAGTGGATACACAAAGTTCCTTGGTGTGCATGTAAATCACAACCTAGCCTATATCCTCCTCATTAGTCAGAAAGGGACAGCAGTTCCTACATCTCCTAAGGAGATTGAAGAGAACAAGGCTACTGGCACCCAACTTGACAACCTTTTAATAGAAACAGAAATGAGAGTGTCCTGTCTGGCTGCTTCATTGTGTGGGATGGCAGCTACAAAGAATTGGACCAGATGTCCATTCACAGGATTGTCAAAATGGCCAAGAAGATCACTAGGGTCTCCCTTTCCTCTGTGGATGACATCCACAGGGACTGTTACTCAAATAGGGCTCAAAGAATCATTGAAGATCCTTTCCATCAAGTGCACAATATCTTTCACCCTTTGTAGAGCGCGCCGAAAGAATCAAAGGCTTGTTGATCCAAAGCAAGGCTTTTATTAACTAGAAGACTGGAGTTTATCACATGTAGGTTGACCAGTCCAGAATGACCTGGTCTGGCTAGGAGCAACTCTTTAAGACCTGCCAGTAGGTGTGGCTACACTCTCAGCCAATCACAGTCATCCTACACGATCATCTGTACATAGATACATTGGTGATAGAATCTGTAGTGTCACAGCCCTCACCACCAAGAAAGGGGAACAGGAACATGAAAATCAGAACTACCAGACTCGGAAATAGCTCTTTCTAGCAGACTGTGGGATTGATGATTGAGTAAATCATCCCAAAATATTCATATATATACTTACATCTTGATGTATATATATGTGAGTACCATGTACTTCACTTTGAGTATGCAGATGTTCGGGATGATATTTTGTCATGTTGCATGTGTATAGTCAGATGATAGAACACAAACTTATGAGCTTGGATGGAGTTGAGGGAGGGGATTGAGCGACGTTATGCACTTTCTATTGTTATAGTGGGAAGTCCCTAATGGGGTGGAAGGGCGGGCGGAGAGGGAAGGGAGGACTCGGAGAGACCTATCCCTGCAAAAGGTGAGTTGGGGTGGTGCCCTGATCAAACAATATTGTCTTTCACCACAGTATAGAGGGATGAATCAATTTCAAGGACAGGATTATTTTTATTTATGATCACATTGGATCCCAAATTCTGGCATTATTGAGCTTGCCCATCACTTTGAAGAGACATCAGTTTGAATCTTTACACATGTTCAGTGTAATTGGCAGAGCTAAGAGAAGATTACTGGTTGTTCCACAATCTGTACCTTCAGCACATATTTAGCAATGTTGTTTCTGGTGTTGATGCATCTACGTCCCTATCTCACCAGATTTGCTACGTAGATTCTGATACAGTCAGAACGACATCAGCAGAACCAGAACCAGACAAAAGAGCTGAGGAACAGAAAGAGGAGACTAATGCCAGTGTGATATGAGTGGGCTTACGATTTTGTCAGAAGTGGGAGAGCAATTAATAAATAACTTTGACACTCAGTGAAACCAGGAAACTATTGGAATTAGGGCCAGTCAATCAAACAAAAGCAATTCACAATAGACCAGAATTTCTTGCAAATAATTCAGGAATTTTCCATAGTTTTTCCTTAGTCCTGCTCATCACCAGTTAAGTGATGGATTACTGTGGTCTGGCAAAATGCAGAGACCCCCCCCCCCCCTCCCATCCCCATCTGTTCTTCTTGAATTAAAAATATTCCATGGTCACAGACCTGTTCTTGGAGGAGTGGGTCACGTTGCCTGCCAGATCTTTTCCCCACCAGATCATAGGGATGTTTCAGGGTCATCAGTGCTGTACATCAATAATGGTTTGGGTTTATGCCAGGAACAAAAGATCTATTGCAGCTGCCCATCAGTAACATGTATTGGACTAAACAACAACGTATAAAATTCTTGTTTTCATCTACTTGCCTTGACAGTTTTCTTCCATTGACCAGCCCCATACAATTACATGCCTGGATGTGATCCTAAATTAGCCATTGTTACAGAGAGGTTTGGCTGATTAAAGGCAGAAAGGGCCACTTCTCGGGTCGCATGTGTGCCTGGATGGACCTTGTATCCTGCAACTTGAAGACTTGCAGTCACCTAAAAGCAAAAGATGCCAGACAAATAAATAACCATTTAAACATCAAATCTCAACCTTCTGACGTCCAATAAAGTTAATAAGAATCAGAATCAGAATTTATGAACCTGTCACAAAACTTGTTGCTTGCAGCAGCGTCACGATGCAAACATTTATATAAGTCACATTACAAAATAAATTCGTGCAAGAAAAAGATCAAGTTAGGTAGGGTCTGTAGTTGACTGTTCTTTCTGATGGGAGAGGGGAAGAAGCTGTCGCTGTTCCGTGAGGAATGCTGAGTTTACAGCAAACCTGCCCTATCTAACCAGTGCTTTTTCTATGTTGGGTAGTCTGACAACTCAGAGGCAGTTGGATGTCGTGGTGAGATGGTGCTGGGCTTTGTACGTATCATGCTGTTACACATGGGGAGTGTATGCTAAGGACCAACAGAGACCGTGGTTCATGTGTAGTGCTCCCATCTCTGCTTAAGTGCAGAGAGTCTGCCAAATTTTCATGTGACTGAGAGATAAAATGAGCTGAACCGATCTGATCAATATCAGTAGTTGATGTGAAAATGTTGTTGCGGAGTCCAAGAGAACAACCACAAGTGATTCATCTTTCTGACTCTGCACTGACCATCGAGCACCTATTGTTACACGAAAAATGCCCTCTCCCATTTATTTCCCAGTTTCCCCACCAGGCCCTCATTTCATCTGCTATCAGAAAGCTGGGGAACTGTTGATGGTAAGCAGAGACCCTTTGGGTAATCCTCCAAAAGATACATAGTTATAATCAGACAAACTTAGCTTAAGGCATTCAGGCCTGAAAAAGATGACCAACTCATAGAGTCTATAAATGGATTACTCTTTCTGCCAAAACAATGGATGAAGGAATGGTGAAACAGAGTTCCAGCCAAGTTTGTTAAGTGATTTCTAATGCTTAATCTAATTTTGAGAGATGAAATCGGCTGTGAGATTAGCTGTTACAATATTTGACCAAATAATCACACAGTTTAATATTAACATAAAGTATGGAAAAACAAATACTTTCAAATTTGCAGTGAAATATCTTATGAAGGTGATGAATATAGAAACTCAAGGCCTTTAAGCAGTTGATAGGAAAGATTGAATTCAACAGTGGTCTGTGGGCCTGCTGATCTGGGTTTACCCGATCCCAAATTTAAACAATAGCGCTATCAGTTTCAACAATATATTTAGACTTATGCAAATTTACCAGCAGCTGGATGCTTGACTCTTGTTACCTTTGCAGCCTTCTTGTCTGCAGTGCACCAGAAATGACTATGCCCAGGCTCTGTTAAATGGAACACATGGGTTTCATTATCTTTCAAAAAACTCAGCAGTTCCACCCCTGTACTAAAATGTCAATGCTTCCTAAACCCTCCAGCCTCGATCATTCACAAGACAGGATCAGTTGGTGAATAGGAAGGACACCAGATGAAAATTCTCTCCAAATCGTGACACATCCTGACTTGTTCGATTTGAATGCCAACTTCTGGTCAAGTCACAGCTGTTTTACTGGAAGTCGTTTCTTCCAGGCTTCACATTCTCCGAAGACAATGCTTTCTGTAAACCCAACCTTAGATGTTGTTCAGAACTTCCAGGAATCATCAATTATAGCTCCTTGAACCCCTGTTGTGTGAACACCTTTTGTTACTGCTTTTGAAAGTCACTAATAAAAGCCGTGAATCTGTAACAGTGAATAAAAGTTTATTTGGTGAGAATTGTCATTACAAAAATCTTTCTTTACCACACGTTGTCAAAATACATCAAAATATTTTGCATCAGCCGAAAGACTTGTTCGATAAGACAATATCTCTTATTTATTGATTGGCAAAAGTCCCGTGAGTTCCTGTCCATTAATGTGACTATATTTTTAATGAAGACAGTTTTCTCAATGACATGAGGGATGTATTATCATGGATGCTGACATCACATGACCATTCACAAATATTTCCACGTTCCACTCCAATGCTCATCTTCCCTTTTCCTTTGTAACCGATTGATTCATTGTGTCTATTTGACCACAATAATTGAGTATAAGACCAGACCATCCACTCATGATGAAGTTCATTAAAAGTTCCTTTAATTACACACGTGCATTCATTGACTTCCATGTGACCCTTTGGGGGGAAGGCTTGACTCAGCAGGTCAGGTTTTGGTGTGCACGCTCTCTGCACCCAGCAGCAATGACTCACCCTGGTGGTTAACAGGCAAATCATCCCAAGGCAACAATGCAAATTCATGTAGCGGTCAGCACAAGTGCCGGTGGCCCACTTCAAAATGGAGCTGGTCTACCAGTTCATGCCGAAATGAATGGGCTACGGATTCTGAGAAAGTACCAGAAGCTCGCTGATTTATTCAAATACTCTTCAGATAGCTTTGTGACACTAATATGAAGCTGTTCCTGTCAACATTTGAAGGTCACGATGGGGGATGCACCAATACATGGTGATTCTTGTAGACAGGACATGTTGGTTTAACATTGCATATTACCAGTTGATCACTGCGTTAAAATGACAGTGCAGCAGGTTGGTCTGAAGTAAATGTCCAGGATGCAGATTTTATACTACCAAGGGCACTTGATGTCACAGAGAGTTTTGAATTGACTGAAGATTAATATGAAAGAAACAGTGGACAATTAATCATTTGGTACTGTAATTCTGTAGAAAGAAAAGATGTTCTCTTATTTTAAAAAACCTCCATCTTTCGGCTGATGCAAAATATTTTGATGTATTTTGACAACGTGTGGTAATGAAAGATTTTTGTAATGACAATTCTCACCAAATAAACTTTTATTCACTGTTACAGATTCACGGCTTTTATTAGTGACTTTCAAAAGCAGTAACAAAAGGTGTTCACACAACAGGGGTTCAAGGAGCTATAATTGATGATTCCTGGAAGTTCTGAACAACATCTTAGGTTGGGTTTACAGAAAGCATTGTCTTCGGAGAATGTGAAGCCTGGAAGAAACGACTTCCAGTAAAACAGCTGTGACTTGACCAGAAGTTGGCTCAGCAGGTCAGGTTTTGGTTTTCAATTTTCAGCGGAAAAAAGTAGACTGTGAGTTGAGTTATTATTGTAACATGCACAGAGATAGAGCAAAAAAATCATTTTGCAAGCAAATCAACCCATAGGTAGGTACAACAGAGAGGGCAAAGTAAAATAAACATGTAGAATACAGTGTTATAAAGAATTGTGGAGTTAATGCAAGGCCCATGATGAGATATGGTTGTGGGATCAAGAGAGGTCCATTTAAGAGTTTGATATTAGTGGGAAATAAGCTGGCCTTGAAAAGTGGTGTGTGTATTTTCAAACTGTTGTATCTTCCATTTTCAGAATATTTTATAAAGATAAGAATATAAGAAATAGGGAGCGGTCATCTGGCCTGTTGAACCTGACAATCATTCAATAAGATGATGGCTGATCTGATCGAGGAGTTGTCTCCACTTATTTCCCTTCTCCCCATAACCTTTATTTCTCAACTAAGAACCCAGAACTGTGCACAATACTCCACACGCGGCCTCACCAGTTGTAGCAGAGACTCTCTTCCATCCATCGAGCAAAGCATTCCATTTGCCTTCTCGATGATCTTTTGACCTGTGAAGCCAAACACTTGCAATTCATGGACAAACATTCCCAAGTTCCCCCCCCCAAGTTAACATGGCTGCATTCTTTCACTGATTAAATAATCGATTGTTGTTCTATCATTTTCCAAAGTGGATGAGCTCACACATATCAGCAATGTTCTACATCTGCCGTACCTTTGCCCTCTCACTTAACCTATCCATATCATTCTGAAGACTCTCTGCATCCTCTGTACAATTTGCTTTTACACTCATGTTATCCTGAAGCTATTTTCAGTGCCCTCTTCCCATTCATTAATTGTGGGCCCAGCACTGAACCCTGCAGCACTTCACTTAGCACTTCACTAACCACTCCTGTCACCCAATTCCCTGCCTTCTATTGTTAACCAATCCTCTACCCCATCCTCTATCCATGAGTGGCACAATTGGTGTAGCGGTTAGTGGAATGCCTTTACAGTGCCTGCAATTGGGACCATGGTTCAAATCGTGTGATGTCTGTAAGGAGTTTGCTCATTCTCTCCCTGTCTGCCAGGGTCTCCAGTATCCTTCCAAGTGTACTGGAGGTGTAGGTTAATTGGGTGTAAATTGGGCAGCCTGGACTCATGGGCTGAAATGGCCTGTCACATTGCTGTATGTCTAAATATCAAAATTTAAATGTAAAATTTAATAGATTACCCACAGCTCCACACAGCCTTATCTTATGGATAAATCTTTTATGCGGCACCTTATTGAACATCTTTTGGAAATCTAAGCATACGACATTCACCTATTTCCCTCTATCCACTATGTTCGTGACCTTCCATTCATGAATGCTGCTGTGTTTGGATGATGGAACAGTTTCTGTCCAGATGCCTTGCTATTTCTTCTCTAATAATAGCTTTAAGTATTTTCCCGATTACACACTTTAAGCTAACGGGCCTGTACTCATCTGTGTTTTACCTCCATCCTTGTCTTCTAAACTGTAGTCTGACATTTGCTGTCTTCCAATCAGCCAGGACCTACTATAACTTCCACTGTTTCCACACCCTGGGATCCAATTTCATCAGGACCAGGGGTCTTGTTTAACTTTAGACCCACTAGTTTGCTCAGCATTTCTTATATTGAGGTCTGCATCGCTTCTTGCCTCCTTAATATCACTCTTGATCAGGTTAGATACATGCAGGTTAAAATACATAGTTGAAAAATATTAAGAATTAATTCATCATGAAGTTTTTTGTGAAGTGCTGTGGAATGGTACCACAGAAGACCACTTACTGGAAATGGTGCTGATTCTGGTGGAGAATTTACCAGATTTACAATGACCACTGGATATGAAAAGGATTAAAGATTAATCCTGATAGACATAGTTTGGATGAGAATTCTAAAAAGTGTTTGAAGTATCGTACTTAGCCTGACCTAGTCCCTGAGTTAGCTCCCATGGCAAATTACAAGCTGAAAACTGAGATAGAAGTGGTTTGCAGAAAGCCTTCAGGCTTTTTCTGGCAGGACAAGGCTTTTATTAACAGTTTAATCCCTTTTTATAGTTTTCCAGAATTTAGAGCTGAGATAAAACCAGAACTTTAGTGTCACTAACATTGTGTCTGAGTTTTGCAATGAATCAAATGGACAAATTGAGTTTTGCAGCATGAAGCCACAGCTGCAATTATTACAAACCAGTACACAGCAAATGCAACACCCCTGCACCCCTCCACACACAAACACCTCCAAACACACACACCCCACACACACACCCCCACACACACACACCACCCACACATACATCACCCCACACACACCCCCACCCACGCATACATAACACCCCACATCCCCCGCACACACCTCCCACTCATACACACACCCCACCCACACATACATCACCCCCACACCCCCCACACATACCCCACCCACACATACATAACGCCGCACATCCCCCGCACACACCCACACATACCCCCCACCCACACATACATCACTTCCCACACACACAACCCCCACCCACACACACATCACCCCCAGCACACTCTCACACCCTCACACCCCCACACATCCCCCATCCCCCCCACACACCTCCCACCCACACATACATCACCCCCCTCACACCCACCCACACATACATCACCACATGCTCAGGCAGCCCCTTCAGGCCAGTCCTGACCTTCAAACCAATAACCATTTGTTTCATTTAGTTATGATTATCTATGGTGAAAACACAAATTGTTTTTAAATACTAAGCTCTATTTAAATTAATTTTTGGCATGGATGAGCATAGCAATAGAAATCTCTTCAAAATAAGATAAATAATTCTTTTATTGATGTGAGAAGTTTCTTGTATGCAACGAATGGACCACACATGCTCTTCCCCATAACATCCATTCTTTATGCAGCGAGGCTGGAATGAACTGGAAATCTTCATCTCTTCACATGGCATGCAAAAGAGTAAGAGATTTATAAGAAAATTCAGGAAACCAGGAGCAGAAATTTGAATGTCATGAAAGCAGTGGGGCTTCAAGGTGAGGAATATTCTGCTAAAAGGACAGGTTCCTACCGTAGGTATCTGGTGCTCATCTCCTCAGCCTAGGAGCCCTCCTTTATGTAAACCATGCAGAGGTGGCAGAATGCTGCAGTGGTGTCCAAGGGCCTGCTCCAAATGTCAAACACACACAATATGCAGCAGGAAGATCACAGACATGGTGGAATGCAATAAAGCTGTGATTTCCTTTTGATTAATTTTATGTGCTGGAATTGAATCAAATGTTCTCAAACAATCAAATTTACATGGTATGTATTTTCGCTTTCTGGGTTCCTAATGTACTGACTGAAGTCTTCGCTGTAAATAGTGAAAGATTTTAAAACATCTACTTAAAACTTTGGGAAGAATGTTAAAACTAAAATCTTTCTTTTTTTAATGCTGTACTTATTGTGTTCGATGAAAGCATGGAATAGTGAATAGTGTGAGTCTGTTCCCGAGTAGGAAAACCTGAGCCGAGAGGCCAGAGCTCCAAGGTGAGGGGAGTGGGATTTGGAAGGGACATGGGGGAGCAGTTCTTCCCTCAGAAGGTGGTGCAGATGGAGCGAGCTGCCAGACAAAGTGCTGGAGGCAGGTATGTTAGCTTCCTTTAAGAAACACTTGGATAACCACGTGGGTGCAAAGGAATTGAAAGGTGATGTTTCTTCTATCGTGATAAAGAAACTTGGGGTTGTTTGTATTAATTGTATTATATTATCAACTCATGACCTTGTGGGACACATCCATTTAATGCATCTAGCCTGAGGTGACGCCCTCTGGTGGTGAGGAAGATCACCAACTCCCAATAACCACTGAGGGGTGTGGGACTAATGTAAACAAGTGGGACTAAGGGAGAAAGGCCTATGGGCCAGCTTCTGTTTAGAGTGGACGAGCCGGGACTGTGGGCCAGCTCTGTTCAGAGTGGACGAGCCGGGTCTGTGGGCCAGCTTCTCTTCATAGTGGATGAGCCAGGCCTGTGGGCCAGCTCTGTTCAGAGTGGATGAGCCGGGACTGTGGGCCAGCTCTGTTCAGAGTGGATGAGTCAGGCCTGTGGGCCAGCTCCGTTCAGAGTGGATGAGCCGGGACTGTGGGCCAGCTTCTGTTCAAAGTGGACGAGCCGGGACTGTGGGCCAGCTTCTGTTCAAAGTGGACGAGCCGGGACTGTGGGCCAGCTCTGTTCAGAGTGGATGAGCCGGGACTGTGGGCCAGCTTCTTTTCATAGTGGATGAGCCAGGCCTATGGGCCAGCTCTGTTCAGAGTGGATGAGTCAGGCCTGTGGGCCAGCTCTGTTCAGAGTGGATGAGTCAGGCCTGTGGGCCAGCTCTGTTCAGAGTGGATGAGTCAGGCCTGTGGGCCAGCTCTGTTCAGAGTGGATGAGCCGGGACTGTGGGCCAGCTTCTGTTCAGAGTGGACGAGCCGGGACTGTGGGCCAGCTTCTCTTCATAGTGGATGAGCCAGGCCTATGGGCCAGGTCTGTTCAGAGTGGATGAGTCAGGCCTGTGGGCCAGCTCTGTTCAGAGTGGATGAGTCAGGCCTGTGGGCCAGCTCTGTTCAGAGTGGATGAGCCGGGACTGTGGGCCAGCTCTGTTCAGAGTGGACGAGCCGGGACTGTGGGCCAGCTCTGTTCAGAGTGGACGAGCCGGGACTGTGGGCCAGCTTCTGTTCAGAGTGGACGAGCCGGGACTGTGGGCCAGCTTTTCTTCATAGTTGATGAGTCAGGCCTGTGGGCCAGCTCTGTTCAGAGTGGATGAGTCAGGCCTGTGGGCCAGCTCTGTTCAGAGTGGATGAGCCGGGACTGTGGGCCAGCTTCTGTTCAGAGTGGACGAGCCGGGACTGTGGGCCAGCTTCTCTTCATAGTGGATGAGCCAGGCCTGTGGGCCAGCTTCTGTGCTGTAAGACTCTGAATCTCATCACCTATTCAGAATTAATTTAGTGATTTTGCAGTCAAGAGGATGTGTGGAAAATGAAGAATATGTGAATGGCTTTTCATGTGGAAAATTTCCATTCCAAAAGCTACTTTGTAAAGATTTATGAGCTTGTTTTAGCTGCAGTGTTCTTGACTATAGTAAATGTGTGGGTTTGGTAATGACACCAACGTCACCAAGTATTAAACATGACCCACTTTGAATGAGTTTTACTCAGTTATGACATGGTGGTTTTCCCAGTCCAAGGAGGTGGGGACAGAAATTTGCTGCGGCTCATCCTTGAGCTAAAAATATCACCAGACACACGTCCATGATTGTGTGGATGGGCCAGGATTGTTCAATTGGTCAGGGGGCTTCAATTCAATTAATTTCAGGCTTCCAGCTATAGTTCCACTGAGGAATAGGTGCTTATCTTGACCTGGACAATTTACATTGGTTTTCTGATGAGGACTGATTCATTAGACGTTGTTGTCCTAGATACATTCTCAGTGCATTTTTAAAGAACACACACTCAGGCTGTGTACTGGTGTGTCAGGCACCTGGCTCTCCCACAGCAATGAAACGAAAATGTTGCGGAGAGGGCCACTGCGGCAGGGTGCTGGGCAGGCTGACACAAAGAACCTCAGGGCTGAGGAGAACTTGACACCCAAACAAAGGGATGGAACAGCATCAGCTTTGTTGTCTCTCATGGCTTGCTGGTTATGTTAAAATATTCACTCAAAACTGTGGTAAGAATATTAAATCAAATATCTTTTATTTATGCAGGGCTAATGTAGAGCTCATCGAAAGAACCAAAGACTTGTTGATCCAAACCAAGGCTTTTCTTAGCAAAAGACAGGAGCTCTTCACAGGTGGCCGACCAGTCCGGAATGATCCGACCTGGCTAGGGACACAACCCTTTAAGGCCCAGACAGTAGGCGTGGCTTAGCTCTCAGCCAATCGCTGTAAGCACAGTCTAGATACAGTATGTACTATATACACTATGTACATTGGTGATAGATCTGTACTATCACAGCTAATTGAGGTCTATGAAAGCACAAAGGCATGGATAAGGTAAATAGTGTCAGTCTGAGTAGGAGAATCAGAGCTGATAGGCTGGAGCCACAAGGTGAGGGGAGTGGGATTTGGAAAGGACATGGGGGAACATTTCTTCCCTCAGAAGGTGGTGCAGATGGAGCGAGCTGCCAGACAAAGTGCTGGAGGCAGGTAGGTTAGATTCCTTTAAGAAACACCTGGATAACTATGTGAATGCAAAGGGGATTGGAGGGTATAGGCCTAAAGTAGGAAAGTGGGACTAAAGGAAGAGGGAATGAGAGGTGCTGGGATCTGGATGGTGATTGAAAGCATGGAGCATGCACCTGCTGATCCCCAGCAATGGGCCACAGTCAATATTTGGTGCAGTCTTGACACCCAGGTCTTCAAATTGAACAGCTGCACCACCCACTAGCAGCCACAGGCAGCCTCTGTACCATCCTTTGGTGGCTCATCCCACACCAAGCTGTGTGGTGATGAGATCACTTTAACTGTTTCTCTGTGACTGTGAGAACATCAGCAATGGGCTGAACCATCCACTGGGCTTCTGGTTCAGTTGTGTGCAGCAGTGGGAAGGGAGGGTTCATGCCAGCTTCTAGAACAGCAGTACAAGCCCTGACTCAGGGCTACTTGTACTGGCACGCTCATCCTGGTACCTTCCTCTACTGTATAATAACCGTGGCCTCTTGTATACGTGGATTTGAGCTAACTAACTACAACCTAGAAAGAAGCAAAAATAAATCCAGAACTTGGCAGAACAGGGTGGCACGGTTGGCGTAGAGGTTAGCGTAAAACCTTTACAGCGCCATCGATCAGGACAGTCTGTACAGTCTGAAAGGAGTTTGTACGTTCTCCCTGTTTCTGTGTGGGTTTTCCCCGGGGGCTCTGGTTACCTCCCATCCTTCAAAAATGTACTGGGGTGTAGGTTAATGGGGTATAAATTGGGCAGCACGGACTCATAGGGCTGAATTGACCTGTTACTGTGCTGCATGTCTAAATTAAGAAAAAAACTATTCAGCAAGACAAGGAGAATCCTTGCGGAGAGATACACAGTTAACGCATCTGGTCAATAATCTTTCATTGAAAGGTTCCCTCCTTCTCTTTCTTGCATGGAGTTTGTGGTCCTTCTTTGTGACTTTACAGAGCAAACAAAAAAAAATGCCTTGTTTGTATATTTTGTGTGTGAGATGAAATCCAGAATCTTGATTTTGAAATTCAGCCCCAAGTGAAGGTCATTTCTCATACCTTGAAGTTCCATGGGAATTTCATTAGTCTCACTCACACTTCCAGTCTTCACAAACATTGTATGTTTTTGCTTTGAAAGGCAGGCCTTGCCAAGATGTGTGACAGGCCAACCTGAGAGATGTCAATGGAAACCCATCAGCCAGAACTTGATAGAATCGAGTATCAAAATGGCAGCTAGTGTGAAGTTTGATGCTGGCAGACTTCGAACAGGAAGGATCTAAAACCACACATTAATGTTCTTCAGTCAGTCAAACACCCGTTAGGCATGAGTTTTTGCTTCCTGCCTCTATGCTAATTTTGGATCCAATTTGCCATTCTCCTTTCAGTTTTTCAATGACTGTGAGACTTTGGCCAAAATCCATGCAGATTACATTAAGCACATCACCCTCATCAACTCCTTCTCAATCAATTCAGCTCATTTAAGACAGATGTGGTCTATCCTGACCAAGTCCCTCACTACTCCTTGCATTCCAAATAAAGATTTATAGAATTGATTGCAATAGTGTGCAATCATTTAACTGAAGTTAAACTAATTATCCTGAAATTATTTGGTTCATTCCTTCCTGCTTTTTAACCAGTAGGACATGATTAGCAATTGCTTGAATTTTCTGACAGCTCTGGAGGATTGGAATGTTGTCTTCACAATTTTGGCAACTTCCTCACTCACTTCTCTGAACAGGTTGGAAGGTCGATTTCCCCAATTCTCTGAATAGGTTGGAAGATCGATTCACCCAATTCTCTGTCTCTTCCTCTTTACTACGTTTCTCCCATCTGGTATTTATCTGATCTAAAACCCTGACATAATTCCCTTCTTTTATTCACAGCCAAGTAGCATGGAAACAGTCCATATGGAACACCACATCCACACTGACCAGTCGGACCCATCCTTCCCAATCCCATCTTCGTGCACTCAGTGTGTATCCTCTGCCTAGACCATTTAAATCCTCAAATGGACACTTGTTAAATGCTGTCAGAACCTATTTCCACCACTCTATCTGGCAGTGCATTCCTCGTACTCAACATTCTCTGGGTGAATAAGTTCTGAGTGCAGTTTAGAAATCTGCCTTCTATGCATGACTGTATCTCCATTCATATATTGGGGTTAGTGCAAATCTTATAGCACCAGCAACCAAGGTTTGAATCTGGTGCTGCTATAAGGAGTTTGTACATTCTCTCCATGTCTGGGTGTGCTCCAGTTTCCTCCCACCCTTCAAAATGTACAGGGATTGTGTTCAATTGGGTGTAACTGGGTGGCACAGGCTCATGGGCCAGAAGGGCCTGTTACCATGTGGTATGTCTGAATTAATATTTGAGTAATATTGATTACTGTCCTTGTGCTTTAGCACTTGTCAGAAATTGTCCTTTGTCCCTCGACTATCTGGAAGGTGGAGAATACATTCCTGGCTCTATGAATAGTCACTTTGGTTCAACATAGGTAGTCTCATTTGACCATCCTCCTAACTCCTCATCCTTTCTTGTAGCTATGATTGTTTCTTTATCTAATGTTGCCAGCCCTGCCTCCCTTTTATCCTCTACACTATTGCAAATGAAAATACTGTGGACATGTACTTCTTTGAGTCAGGTTTTCATCGTAGTTATAATATCAGGTGTTCATGTCTGCATCAGGACCAACAACTTTATCTATTTTATTCACTGCACTCTTCACAGTCAAGTGTACTTCATTACCCACAGCCAAATCCATTTTGACTTATTTTCTAAATTTTGCTTTCTTTGTCTTTCAATCATTCTTTCATTTCTGTCCTCAATTTCCAGTTGTGCTTTTCTCCCTCCTGAATCTTGGCTTGGTTTCTCGTTGCTTGCTTCCTTAGTTTAAATCCTCTTCACTGGCCCTGCCAAATCTAATATTGGCCTCTTTCCTATTGAGCTGCAACTCACATATTGAAGAGAGTATTGGAAGGTGTTGGAAAAAATGCAGAACAGGGGAGATCAGGTTCTGAAGACCCCGGCACTAGCTCCAGAAAGGATGTCCGGGGGTCTTCAGGACCTGATGTCCTCACTTCTACATCTTTTCCAATCCTCCAATACTTTCATCATTAACATTTTCCCATTTCAATACATGCAGCTTGTGACTTGTTAGGCAATCTGGAGATAACTTTTAGGAGACAACTTGTTGATCTTTTTCCCAACAGTTTAACATCCACTTTCAGGTCATCATGTACCTCGGCGATACAGGCCTCTGTTCACTTAAAGCCCATTGGAAAATTACGGAGGAACCTTAAAAAGTAGAGCTTTCCTTCAATCTGCCTCCAGCAGCATTAAATTGTCTCATTAAATCCATCCTGTCACAAATGCCTTCTAACTGATGAGCTGAATTGAGATTAGCAAAGAAGTAAAATGGCCCCATGTCAAACTCATTTTGGCAAATATCAAAAGTTCAAAAGCAAAGCAAGTTAGAAATGGAAAGCAAAATCTTCTTGGATTAACACAAATATTTTAGACAAAAATGTTACTGAGGTGAAAATGGTTTCTTTTTACCAAATGCAGTTTTATACTGTTGTAACTTAAATGATCTTTAGTGATTTCCAATACAGAGTCAGTCCACCAGCCATGCAGACAGAAACCTTAGTGGATGCTTAAAACAAAGTGCATGACATTGAGCACATACTTCAGTGCTCCTCAGGTGGAAATTTTCTTCTGTTCCATCGTGGTGAAAATTACTTGGCTTAGACATATGGAATTTTTGAAATAAAAATATGGCAAATGCTAAAATAAACAGTTAGCTTTGATAGGAATGAGAACAGCGTGTACAGTTGAACAGACTAAGCAAAGCTTATTATCAATGTTTGTTGACATTTCACCAGATTAGTTAAAACTTTGGTCATTAAGTAGGCTAGCGTTGGAGCTAGTGTCCCCGGGCCAGATGGTTCAATTTTATAAGAGCTGCACAGTAATTACTCACAAGTAACAGCATTTGTTTAATTTGGATAAAACTCTAACTCCCTCACAAGAGTCACCATATTGAACAGAGAATATGGCTCGACTTTTTGTAAGTCGAACTCTTTTTCCATAATTTGTAATGAATTGGAACCACAGAGGAGAAGTATCCTCTTCTAACAATGAAATATGACTGGACGTGGTATTTTAGTTAAATGTAAATAGGACACATTTAGTCGACTGGGCTTCAATGACATCAAGTTCATCTCGGGATCACACTGGTGTTTCCCACCCCATGTCCTTTCTGCATCTTGTATTTTCCCATTTATCCACAGTTCCTATTTAGTTTACTCTTTTTTCTCCTTTCTGGACTGAGATTTAAACCCCAATCTGAATTTTATGTTAGCAGGTTACCATGTCCAACTCACCTCCCTAAACAAACCTATATGCTACTTCTCCGACCACATCCTACACTTTATTCTGGCAATCCTATACCTTGTACTTCCTAACTTATTGCAACACTTCACTCTGCACTTTTGCCTTATTAGCACGAGCTGTTCTAATTAAGTCCAAATTGACTTGTCTGGATAGCATGCAAAACAAAACTCTTTAATGCATCTTGGTATATGTGACCATAAGCAATTAAAATTAAATTATTTAACAAGACTCCACGTAAAATGTTGATGCAAAAGTTAAGAGCTCATGATATTGGAGAAAGAGTGTTAGCATGGAGGGATATCTGTTTGCTACATATTGGAGAAAATTGGAATAAATGGGCCATTTTTAGACTGGAAGGATGTAATGAGTGGAATGTCCCAAGGATTAGTTCTTGGCCTTTATGATTTATGTCCCAGAGGAGGGGGAGTATGTAAAATACAGTATTCAAGTTTGCTGATCATGATGATAGACTGCTAGTGACACTCCTGATCAGTAGAGGGAGTTTGAGCTGAGTTTGTTGCAGCTTTTGTTGGATTCAAGATGGATGCCTCCACATGGTCCTAAATGAGTTCTTTAACTAATAAAGTATAGTTATTTTAAAATAACTTAATTTATTACAATAAAAGAAACATCACATGGTGCCATGAGTGGGGTAAACACCAGGAGTGTTATCAGTCATTATCTGCAGAGATATGTAGAGTATAAAGACTCCTGATGCTGTAAATTGGACTGGAAATGTTGACCATGCTTGGAAGTTGTTTAAACAAAGATTCATGGTGTCCCTGCAAGCCATTGGACTTGATAGCAAACTTGATGCATGGATGATTGCACTGCTACTTACCGTGTTGCTACCTCAAGCAGTTGAGGTTTTAAATACATTTATTTTTGCTGAGGCACAAGACCAGGGAAAGTTCGACAAGGTTATCAAGGTGTTTGATGAACACTGTACACCAAAGATAAATGAAATGTTTGAGAGATACGTGTTTCTCTTGCGCACACCATTGCAGCTTTGATACTTTTGCAATGAACTTGAAATTAAAAGCAATAACATGCAGTTTTGGATCACTGTAAGATTCAACGACCCATGGTCAAATTGTGTTTGAAAGTGAGAGAGAGGTTGCTGGGAGAGACAGAGCTCACCTTAGCTGGAGCTGTGAAGATGAGCCACACCAGTGAATTAACTCTGCAGCACACAAAAAAGTTCAGTGAGAGTGCAAAAGCCAGTGAAAACTAAGACATAGCCGTAGCCACAGTGTCTGTCCACACATGTCAATAGAAAAAAGGGGACATAGGAAACAACAAAAAGATTGCAAACAATGTGGCAGTCAACATGCACCAGAACAATGCCCCACCTGTGGAAAAGTCTGTAATAAGTGCAAAGGGCAAAATTACTATGTAAAGCAATGTTTTTCCAAAGGGAAACAAAAAAAGAACGGAAATGAAGGCATGGACACTGTGCACACTATAGAGAAATTGCTCTCAGTGATGCACTCTTCATTGGCTAGTGCAGAAAGATTATAACCAACTGATGCTGAGAAGCCAAGCGTAAATAGAGTTGAGCAGGATGTGGCCTGTGTCATTACATTCAAATGGAGCAAATATTCCTTTCAAGCTGGACACAGGGGCAAAGGTCAATTTGATCTGTGGGCGCGACATCAGGGCAATGAAGATACATTCATACATCCTTGCAAATCCTGTACAGCTCAAAGCTTACAATGGACAGGGCATCGACATAAAAGGTACATGTAAACTCAAGGTAAAAGTTAAAGATAAAAAGCACCACCTCAGGTTCACAGGAGTCCCAGATGGACATGAATCATTGCTGGTGACAAAGCATGTGAAACCTTAAACCTAGTCAAGAGGGTGCATCACACCAGGGAAACCTATTGTATTAGCCACTGCATTATCCAGGGCAACCATACAGAGTGAAGCACACAATGAGAGCTCCACAGACACAGATGTGAATCTTCACGTGAATCTGATCACAGAATCTCTTCCTGTATCTGACATGAAATCCAAGCAGATGCAGCTGAAACAGAAAAGGACCCAGTTCTACAGAAGGTTATCGAGAATCTGAATGAAGATGGTCTGGAGGTGAATGTCAGCCACACTACAACATCAGAGCTGAGCTGAGTGTTGTCAATGGGCAGGATTGTCATTCCTCAATCACTGTGACAAGAGATGCTGAAAAGGGTGCACGAGGGGCTCCTTGAAATAGAAAAATGCAAGAGGAGACCAGAACTGCTGTTTATTGGCCAGGGATAAACACTGACATTGACAGGATGGTTTCCAGCTGTGAGACCATTTGAAACATCATGCAAAGCAAACAAAGGAACCCATGATCATAACTGACGTACCAGCAGAACCATGGCAGAAAGTTGGGACTGATCTGTTCCACATAAATGGAAAGAATTACTTGCTGGTTATTGACTATCTATTGAACTATCCGGAGATTGTGCAGCTTCCTACCATGTCTGCTGCTTGTGTGATCAAATATATGAAATCAATCTTTGCAAGACATGGAATTCCTGAAATTATCTACAGTTACAATGGACCATGCTACAGTTGCAGAAAATTCCAGACTTTGCAGAAGAGTATGATTTTCAAGAAATAATTTCAAATCCTCTGCATCCACAGTTAAACGGTAAAGCAGAGAAAGGAATTCACATAGTTAAATGGTTGACAGTGGCTCAGATCCTTATTTAGCTCTGTTGAATTACCAAGCTTTTCCACTTGAACATGGCATGTAATCCACTAAGCTTCTGATGGGACATTGACTACACACCACACTTCCCTACTCTGCAGACCCAAACAAGAACAGAGATGTTGAAGGTGTCAAATGGAATAAAACACGTCTGAAATGGAGACAAAATGCAAACTATGACAAGCCAGCAAGAAGCTTAGGGCCACTGGCACAACATGACACAGGGAGAGTCAGGGATCCACACAATTGGGACAAAAAGGCCACTATTCTGGAGGAAGTAAATTCCAGATCCTACATGGTCAGGATAGAGGATGGTCAAATACTGAGGAGGAATCAAAAGAGCCTGCTGAAAACACCAGCGATACTGCAGGAACAGACAGATGCAGAAGATCCAGCCTGCACAGCAACAGGGGAAACACCACCAGTGCAAGACAGTAATGACCAGCAGGGCCGACACATGCACCTGTGCTGAGAAGATCCACACAAGTTATCAAAGCACCTGACAGACTGAACCTCTAAAAGAAAAGGAACTGAACTGCAGATTTAAAAAGTATGTGCTGCTGATTTTTGTGTTGAACTGTAAATTGAAATGAATATTGCATTAATGTGTCATTTTGTTAAATTAAACATCTCAAGGAAAGGAGATGTAATGATAGAGTGCTAGTGCCACTCCTGACCACTAGATGGAGTTGCAGACAAGTTTGTTGCAGCTTCCACGTGGAGGCCTCCACATGGTCCTGAGTGAGTTCTTTAGCTAATAAAGTATAGTTGTTTTAAAAGAACCCAAGTTTCTTTATTACAGTAAAAGAAACATCACACTGATGATGTGAATATATGTGACTGGGCAAGTTGTGATAGGGATATTGTGAATCTGAAACAGGATTTACTGGGCAAAAACCTGGCAAAAGGAGTTTAATTTGGGAATGTACGTGGTCATCTACTTCAGCTGGAAGAATCAAAAACTGATTTATTATCTAATGGAAAGAGACTGAATAATTGAAGTACAGAGGAGTTAAAGTGTCCTGTGCTTGAATCATAAAGTTAGTAGGCAGGAGCAGCAAATAGCTCAGAGGGAAAATGGTATATTGGTCTTTATTGCAAAGTTCTTGGAGTTTGGAAATGAGGAAGTTTTTTGACAATTATGTGGGATGTTGGTGAGGTACCATTGGAATATTGCACCCAACTTTGATCTCCTTACCCACGAAAACATATGTTAGCATTGAAGGTCATCCAAATGCTAGTGGGTGGTAGGTGAGGATGAGGGGGATTCTATGTTTGCGCATCTGGGGGCAGAAGGAGCTAGGGCAGATGAGCGGGAAATGGAGGAGATGTGGGTGAGGGCTGAGTTAATGGTGGTGGATGGGAAGTCATGTTTGTGGAAGAAAGCAAATATTTCAGAAGATCTGGAGTGGAAGACCTCATCTTGGGAACAGATGCAGTGGGGATGGGGAAATTGTGAGAAGGGAATAGAATCCTTGCAGCGGACAGGGTATGAGGAAGGGTAGTCAGGGTAGATACGAGGTTAGTGGGTTTGTTATATATGTTAGTGAAAAGTTTGTCTCCCAAGATGGAGTCAGAGAGATCCAGGAAGGGGAGATTGTTATCTGAGATGGACCAGGTGAGTTTGAAATTGGGGTGGAAGTTGGCAGCGAAGTGAATGAAGTTGAAGAGCTCATTACGGGTGCATGAAGCAGCCGCAATGTATTTGTCTATATTGTCAAAATAAAAGTTATGCCATTGAGCTATGTGAGAAATTAACTCAACAATGAATGTACTCAAGCCACTACATCTCTAAACAGTGATGGTAGTTCAGAAATGCTAGTTGAGCATCTCTGTGACCATCCTGTAATTATTTCTTGAGATTTATGATAGAGAGATGAGTTGTTGCTTGCATTACTAATCTTTCACAGAATAAATCAGGTGAGGTTCAAATTCAGGGGATCGACTTTACATGGATTCTACTTTTGACCACAGTAAGTACCTGTGTTGTTCAAGGTGTCGGGAGCTCGGATACCTGGGTCTGGGTGTAAGTCCACATTCGGGGCATTGGATGTTCAGATCAGTGGGTGGCAGAGGTGAGGATCCACAGTGGAGGCGTCAGAAGCTCCTGTGGGTGGGCAGTCATGGAGAGGATCCACCTTTGGGGCATCAGAAGCTCCTGTGGGTGGGCAGTCATGGAGAGGATCCACCTTTGGGGGGTCAGAAGCTCCTGTGGGTGGGCAGTCATGGAGAGGATCCACCTTTGGGGCATCAGAAGCTCCTGTGGGTGGGCAGTCATGGAGAGGATCCACCTTTGGGGCGTCAGAAGCTCCTGTGGGTGGGCAGTCATGGAGAGGATCCACCTTTGGGACATCAGAAGCTCCTGTGGGTGGGCAGTCATGGAGAGGATCCACCTTTGGGGCGTCAGAAACTCCTGTGGGTGGGCAGTCATGGAGAGGATCCACCTTTGGGGCATCAGAAGCTTGGATGGGCGACCAACCGAAGCAAGGATCTGCAGTTGGGTCGTTGGAAGCTCGGTTGGGTGGGCAATCGGCACGTCAAGAGTTTGGATGGGTAGATGGTTGGCGCCAAAAGTTGGGGGGCCGGGGTTGTTGACTTTTACATCAGATATATAGAAAATATGCAATTTTTGGGCCATAAAGATGGGGTGGTCTATTACACGAATATATATAGTAACTGAGCGCTTTTGTATCAGGCCAGGAAAGAAAACAATTAGGAACCCTAAAACTATTTTAACTTTATGCTAAAACATAATTGAATGATATATCCAGGTTATTGGCTTGAATAATTCTCTGAGGTAGATTATTCCATGGAGTAACATACTCCCTTAGCTCAGCTGGAACAGAGGAAAAGATGACAACCAGATTTGTCACTGTGAGACATTATTGTCCTCAGACTCACGACCTATCAGAAAAGAGATTAGAAATCTGCAGATAAGCCAATTGATGACACTGTATGAAACGTTCTTCTTTCTCCAGTTACTGAATGTTTTCTTCGTGTTATTTCTTTGTTCAACTGAACTTTAAAAAAAAAATAAATGGAGCAGCACAAACTCTTTTCAGTCATTCTGCTCTGCATTTAATCATAAATTTATCTGTTGATCCCTAGTGTTCAACATCTATTTGTAAAATTGGATTTTTATAATTCTAAAGAGCAAGTATGTATGTAAGATAGAAAAACACAAGACACTTTTTTTTCTGTAATTTTAAATGAACAATGAAAAGCTTCAAGTGGGTCAGGCAACCTCTATGGATAGATATGGTCAGTGAACTTTTCAGTTCAAGCCTTTATCAAAACCTTGGGCTTCTTCTGCTCTTTTGTCGGTGTGCGTGTAGGAGTCAAGGATTGAAGAGGACTTTCAGTATCTTTCTCTCTGCACAAATACAAATGTTCAATAAGTGATAGTTTGCATTATGATTATACAATATCTGCTCACACGGCCATTCGTTACTTGGGGACATTTCATGCTTAGCTTTACAGTAAGATTGTTAAATATACAACATGTCACGATAAGCAGAGTGGATTCCGGAGGTAATTCCAATCTCAAGGTCAGCAACACCTTGTTCCTTTTATCTACTCGCCTCCCCGCTTGTCCAGGAGTAGAGGTTAAATTTGTAATTGTCTGGTTTAGTTATTTTCCCCCGATTTCATCTTCCTTTTGTTGACTTTTTCATGCTTCTTTTTCAAAAAAGACACATACTAGTGTGGCCTTCAAAGATCCATTTTGGCACCTTTACTAATGCTAAACTTAATATTGCTCTTTAATGTTTTAATTCATGTTTAAAAAATTGGTTGCAAACAACCAAAGAGCTTTCATAAGTTTGAAAATGTGAAATAGAAACATAGAATTCTTACAGGTCCTTCATCCCACAAAATTATAGTGAAGAAAGCGAATGCTATGTTGGCCTTCATTTCAAGAAGAATAGTGCACAAGAGTAAAGAGGTGTTGATGAGGCTCTATGGGGCACTGGTGAGACCTCATTTGAAGTACGATGTGCAGTTTTGGGCCCCTTATCTTAGAAAGGATGTGATATTGTTGGAGAGGGTGCAGAAGAGATTTACTAGGATGATTCCCGGAATGCAAGGGCTTACGTACAAGGAGCGTTTGGCAACTCTTGGGTTGTATTCAATGGAGTATAGGAGAATGAGGAAATCACATAGAAGCTTTTCGTATTATGAAAGGTTTAGATAGGGTGGATGCGGGTAAGATGTTTCCCTTGGTGGATGAATCGAGGACAAGGGGACATAGTCTGAAAATTAGAGGTTATACATATAAAACAGAGATTAGGAAGAACTTCTTTAGCCAGAGGGTCATGGATCTGTGGAACTCACTGCCCCATACAGTAATGTAAGCCAGATCACTAGGAGTATTTAAACAAGAAATAGACAAGTATCTCATTAGTGAGGGTATCAAGGGATTATGGGGAAAAGACCAGAAATTGGAACTAGTGTAGAGTAGCTTAGTGTAGATTTACGGAACAGACTCAATGGGCCAAGTGGCCAGCTTCTGTTTCTTTGCCTTTTGAATCTTGTGAATACTTTATATTCCATGTTCTCAATTGTCTATTAACACCATCAAATTATTTTCTTTCTTTAACTAAGTTCGCACTTAAATCTTGAAAGAGTAAAATTTTTCCACCTTATGTCTCGATTAGGCCATTATTTTCAATGGCATATTCGGCCTGCTGTTTTTAATGCTGCCTCCCGATCCCAGTAACTTCAACCTTCCTTACATGATTCTGCATTTCAAGAATGGTATAGACTGGGTATTAAGTGTTTTAATGATCTTTTTGTTGATAACTGCTTTGCATCATTTGAACTACTTTCTGAAAGTTCAATTTACCTAATACCTATTTTTTTAGATACTTGCAAATCATTCATTTTCTCCAATCTCAGATAACTAACCTTACTGAGGTACCGCTATGAACCTCGAACCTCACTCCCGGTTGCCCTCTTCGATATCACCAGAGAGAATGTTGTCTGTTTGACCCCAAATAAATCTCGGGTTCTATCTTTTGCCTCTCTTTTGGCCAGACGTGCGATGGAGGGGTGCTGCCCCTCCCACCCATGCTCAGTGGTTGAGGGATATTATATTATAAAACTAAAAATGATTTGTTATTCCATTAGCAATTTAGACGTAGGGTTTCAAAACTTATGGGGACCTTTCCTGAGATACTTTTGGAGCCTCTAGTTTTATAATAAAACCTGTCTTCCAGCACTTACAGGCATAAGGCTCAAGAGATGGGGGAGAAGATGAAAATATACTATTCAGGGTAAAACTGTAAGATGAAGGAGAATTTGGACAGGTACATGGATGGAAGAGGTATGGAGGATTATGGACCCAATGCAGGTCAGTGGGACTAAGCAAAAACAATGGTTTGTCATGGAATAGAAGGGCCGAAGGGGCCTGGTTCTGTGCTGCAATTTTCTATGCTTCTATAGCTCAAATTCTGGAAGTTCTTTCAAATACTTCTTGGCAAACTGTAAACTGGCTGTCCTGTTTCTGTGGGGAACTCATGATTTCCATCTCGCAGCATAGCCTCTGTATTTCTGTTCATGAGGTCTTCTGCTAACAGTAGTCATTGATATATCCACACCTGCCTCCTGAAGAGTGTTTCTGATCTGTCAGACAGGGATTTTTCTTCATTATGAGATTTATTCTGTCATCAACAATGAAAGTATTTCTTGGCCTCCCAGTCTCTTTGCAATTACTGAGCTCACCAGTACTCTCTACTTAATGATGCTCCAAAATGTTGATTTTGGTAATTGTCAGGTTTGGGTGATTTTTCTTACTGTTTAATTCTTCTTTTTCAGCCTCATTATGGCTTCTTTGACTTTCATTGGGCACAATCTGGTCCTCATGTTGAAAAGTGGTAACTACAGTCTCCAAAGGTGATCAAACACTGAGAAGCAAGTCTAGCTCCCTTACACCTGCACCAATAAATCAATTAAACATACCTGAGTACTCACAAACATGGGGAATCATGTATAAAATGTGGTTTAATTTCTATGTGGTCAAACCAAAATGTATACAAATAACCTTGAGTAAAATCTGGAATGCGCACTTTAATCACCTGCGAATTGTTTGATTCTAAATTTAAAAATGGAGCACGGGGCAAATAAAGGGAAACAATGTCTGTCCCAAACATTATGGAGGACACAGTAATTGCTGCCTAACAGCCCATTGGGTTGATTTTATACACATGGATTGTAATTCCCTTCATTAAATATTTCAATATTAACAGATTAAGTTTATTTCCCATATTTTATCTTTATTTTGTACTGTGAAAAATGTTGAAGATTTGAATCAAAGGTGAAACGTGTCCTTCCCAGTGCCCTGCCTGAATAATTCTTCAGTCGGACTGGTTCTCAGCACGCTCCGGCCGGGAATAAATGCCTGGCATCAGCAGGCTTCAGTAAAAGGGAACTCTCTGCCACATAAATCATTAGATTTTTGTGGGAAACTCTCTCTCAGGCCAGCAACATGTGCCATTAATTTGCCTGCAACCACAAGGTCCAGCCAATAATTTGTGGTTAAGGAGGTTTTATGTTTTGTTTTGCACTGATCTACAGAAGGACAATTTTAAAGCCCAGAAAGAGTTGAGTTAATGGGACTGGCACAAAAAAACAAGTTCAATTTAGCTCCATGCTGCTCATTGCTGGAATCTTTGTCTTGGCAACAGTCGTCAGCAGTTTTGTCCAAGAAACATATTGGCAAATGGGAAATTATTTGGATTTAAAAGAATGGCAATATTTTCATAAATGCTGGAGGCAGCACAATGATTTGGAATCTCCTTTGCCATCCCACCCCACAGTTGCCTCAATTTTATGTTGCTCGTAGGGACCACTGATTGCTGGAGGGATGCTGGGAGGATGGGTGATGCTCCTCTGGGGGTAGGGCAGGCGTGTAACTGTGGCTCGTGTGGCTGAGATTGGTGGTGCTTCTTCTCCTTCAGCCTATTCTAGGCCCAACCCAAACCTCAAACATAAAATATTTCCTGGGTTTAGATTTTAAGTAGTGCAGCAAAACCCCTGTTATCTGGAATTCAAGCAACCAGCAGCTTCAAGCAATGGCCAAAAAAATGCGGGAAATACGGAAGTTTAAAATTGGCCCACCTCGCTGATATTTGGCCAATCAGGACACATGCAATCTCAAGAAACTGGAAAATTCACTTACTTGGCATCTCCCAATCCTCCATAGGTGCTATATTACTAGGGTTTCACCATATTGGTTTTGGGGCATCTGTGGATTGGGAAACACAAGAACCACAGATGCTGGTATCTGAAGCTGCTGGAAGAACTCGGCAGGTCAGGCATCATCCAATGAGAGAAATGGACATTCAGCATGTTGTGTTGGGCCCCTTTGTTGAGACATTGAAGTGGGAACCTGATTTCCACCTCTCATGATTTAAAAAATAAAATGGAACATGCATAGCAGATAGTGATTCCCTTTTGCAATTTTTGGCAACAGTCTCTTGTAGGATAGGATCTACTTTCATCCTTAGTTATTTATGTTCTCGTGAACTAATGATCTTCTGAATTTAGATTGTTTGCTAATGGCCTTGAGCAGCCATGGTTGTGCTTGAGTTCTCACAGAGCCATGGCATTTGTGGCAGCCTGGTTTACAATCATTCCTTTCAGTGATTCTAGGATTCTGGAAGTCACTTTATCCTTCATCGTTGTGGCTGTGAGCTCATCTTGCACTTAATGGCTATCTGTTTCTGTTTTCAGGGACCTATGAACCAAACACAGACGACATATTTCCATGGCACTAATGAAAATGCAGATGACAAACTTGCAGAATCTTTAAGAAATGAATCAGCACAAAGAAATTGGATTGAATAGAAACCTTCCCTGCTTGTCCACAAAGGCCCTGCAGACTTTTCTTTTTTCTATGTATTACATTGAATCTATTTCCAAATCATCCTGAGTCATTGTGTGAGAAAAGAATTAATTGTCAACTCACTGCTTGGCTTAATTGCATATTTTCAATTTAAGAATGACCAGATTTTGTTTTATTCCTGTAGACTGCCCTGCTGCATTGACTCTAACATGCACACTTGCATATATTATGCCATATATTAAGGAAAGAAATTATGCAGAGGTGTTAGTTTAGATTTATGTTTATTGTCACATGTATGAAGGTTCCCCGCCAGAGGTTGATTTGTGAGCTGACTGGTTGGACATCTCGTACATGGATAGAATGGGTAGTTTTCTGCAACTTTTCAATTTAAGAATTCTCTGAGTAAATTTTTTCCAGGTTATTAATATGCTGATTTGATATGTCACCAAGGACTCAGAAATTTCTACAGGTGCACCATGGAGATCATTCTGGCCAGTTGCATCTCTGTTTGGTCTGGAAGTGCCAATGCTCAGGACAAAGTAAAGCTCCAGAGGGTTGTTATCTCAGTCTGCAACATCGCGGGCATCAGTCTTCATTTTATCAAGGACATCTACAAGAGGCAGTGTCTTAAGAAAGCTGCTTCTATACTCAAGGACCCCCACCACCCAGGCCATGTCCCCTCTCATTTTCAGTAGTCAGTGTGTGCAAAAATCTCATGTTCAGCAAAGTTTTTTTCCTGTGACCAAAGTATGTGCACACTTGGGCAAATGTAAACTTGAAACTGTTTCAAAATCATTTTGGTACAGCCTATCTCTCATGGCTAATAAAACTGTACTGGCATGTTTTAATACAATATAAGCGTGTTAACAAACAGTTAGCTAAGAGATTATTTTCAATAAGTATAATTATTAATTACTACATTATTTTAGGTCCATCGCCTTTTGCCTGCACATTAATTTCCTTTGTGCGCTGGCTGCAAAACGTGTGGGCATGCAGCTTAGAGGGAACAGTGCATCCAGGCCAAGCCCTCTTCACTCTGCTACCGTTGGGGGAAAGGTACAGAAGCCTAATGACAAGCACTGAATGGCACAAGGACAGCTCCTTCCTCGCTGCCATCAGGTTCCTGAATGAACGACAGACACTGCCTTACTTTGTCTTTTTGTTTTTCTTGCACTATGTTTATGTATTTGTTAGGTGGTTTATATCAATGTGATGCTGTCATTAAAAAAACAAATTTTGTGACATGTCATGGCAATAAATTCTGATTCAACAAGTAAATGCCCCAAAAGATTGTACCACAGCCACTAAATAATTTACAGCCTGCACTACACATGCACACTATAATTATCATCACCCTGTCATCTTCAGGGACTACTGACCCTTTGGGGGGGGGGGGGGGTGGTGGGGGTGGGGGTGGAATCATTAATCTTTTCTCATTGATTAATATGTTTGCTAGATGCTGCTGGATGAGATTCAGATGAATGCCAGTGTGCGGGTTCGTACCTAATTAGGAATCATTGATTTCAATGTTAGCACACACACAGACTGAAAAATAAATGTCTTCACTGATATGATGTTTGATTGTAGAGGGACCTCTCTTCATCACGTGTTCATTTCTTTGAGGCAGGTTTATCTTTCTGAGCCTTGTGTACACTGTGATGGAATATTTGGAAATGTTTTTAATGAGATAAATTGGTAAAATTAGAGTAGGTTACATACATACACACACTTTAAAACCGATCTTATTTGAAAGACTGAAGGATTCGTATTCAGTGAATTTACAGAAACTGGAGAATGTGATGCACATTCCACAAGTAGGTGCTAACTGTAATGATGTCATGAAATGAATAGGCTATTGTCTTGGAAGAACAACTGGAGTAAGGTTGTCTGTTTTGGACCTTTTTACAAGGCTTTTGACCCCTCTGCAAAGTGTTCACTCAGAGGTCATTGAGAGGTTTGTTTACCTAAAACTACAGATGGGAGCAGAAGACTGAATCCTATTTGCTGGAGAAGGAGGGGGTTTTGCAAGTGAGAGTGAGAAGGACATGTGGCTGGCAGTTGGAATGTCAGATGGAGAGAGAGAGACACATAGCTGAAACAAGCCAGGAGAAGCTTGTTGGAACTGAAACTGAGCGGTGGATGGCTGGAAGTGCTATCTGTTTGATGTTTCTCTTGGAATAAGCGGAACAGAAAGGAACTCTGTGGTGGTAGCCTGAAAGAAAGAGGTTATCATCTGGAGAACCCTGATGGGGCAAGTTTCATCAGTGAGACATTGAGGTAACTAATGGTGGTACCTCAGTGGTGGAAATCCTGAAACAACACATCTCTCTCTGCAAACCTACAAGAACCTTCCTGAGCGGGAAACATTTACCTTTCGAGCACCAAAGACTGGTGAACTTTATACCTGTTAAATTCTGTGCAAAGTATAAGAATTGTCTGCAACCAGTGAACTTGGAAGAATAAGAAGTGAGATTGAACTGTGAACCAAAGAACTTTTCTTAAATTTACACACACATCACATACACGTGTGCTTAGAATTAAAAGGAGGTCAAGCTGGGTTAGTTAAGTTAATAGTGATAAGTTAAAGTTTGATTCTGTTTTCATGTTTAAAGATAATTAAAAACAACTTTTGTTTAAGTAACCATTTGTCGTGGTGAATGTCTATTGCTACTGGGTTTTGGGGTCCTTTGGGCTTGTAACAATACACCTAGTTTATTGTGTTTTTGCGATATAAAATTTGTCACTTTTGTTTTAATGAACTCATTGGAGTTAAGAAAGATGAAGGGGGAACCTTATAGAAACATAAAATTATGAAAGCAATAAGACTGTTTCCACTGGTAGGTCAGTGGTTTTCAATCTTTTATTCCACTCAGATGCCACCTTAAGTAATCCCTTTCTAACCACAGAGAACTGTGGCATCCTGTACTTTTGGTGCGCTGGTTAGTCAAGGATTTTTTTAAGGGGGTATGTGAGTGGAAAAGACCAGTGGTTCTTCAACAATCAGCCCCTGAGTTTTGGTGACGTTGTGCAAGGTTGTTGTTGTGCACCATTCAGCCACGTTTTCAATCTCCATCCTGTTTACTGACTCACCCCCTTCCTTTATACAACCCACTACTGTGTTATTGTAGAGGCAAGTAAGTGGAGCTGAGTCTATAATCAGATCAGCCATTAACTCATTAAATGTCAGAACAGGCTTGGCAGGCCAGATGGCCCAACTCCTGCTCCTATTTGTTATGTTCTTTAGTTTTGTGTTTCGTAAGAAATGGTGCTGTTGTTGTATTGATACTTTGATGTTTTTCTTTTATGAAAGCTCAATAACATTAGATCTAAGAGGAATATTTTAGTACTCCCAGGCAGCTGTGAGTTTTGCAGCTGCAGTTAGTCGCAGAGCATCTTTAGGTCGAACTCACCTCGTCCTTTCCCATTCTTTTACAGTCCTGGAACTGTAAAGCCCTGAATACTTCCTATAACCCACTGGACATTATTTATATCACTATTTTCAATTTAGCAAACATAGAAGAGTTATGTCCCAGCATGTTGAAGGAGAGTGTTACCACCACCAAAATCTATGGAGCCTTGCATGCAGGTAATGCAACAAATTGAAAGAATTAGACAATAAAATCTGGAGATGCTGAGGTCAAGCACAATGCACAGAAGTATCCAAAGGAGGGAGAAAGGAATCAATATTTTGTTAGGAATGTGGAAAACCTGAATAAAATGGTAGGGAAGGGGACAGGAGTAGAGGAGAGGAGGGAGGAAGGGAAGCACAGGCTAACAGGTAAGAGGCATAGGTGGATACAGGTTGGAGGGTAAAAGGGAAAGGAAGGAAGCTCTCCAATATGAGAAAGTGGTGGAAAGCTAGAGAAAAGGAGGTGGAGGGGTGGGAAAAGAGAGAGAACAGAGGAGGGGTTAACAGAAATTGGAGGTCGGAGCTATGACCCAATCAACAACTGCTCTTCTTGGGGGTTTTGAACTAGACAGAGTACCTGCGCAAGGGCTGTGACCTTCTCTATGTTGCTGGCTAGAAGAGCCATCTTATTCAAATGGAAAGATTCTAGGCTTCCAACAGTGTTTCAATGGTTCTCTCATATTATGTCCTGTTTAAGTTCAGAAAAAAATTAGATATCATGTATTTGATTCATTGTTGAAATTTGAAGATATGTGGTGACCCTTTTATTTCCATTTGATGTAAATATTTTAATGTGATTAAATCTACTCACTCTTCCAGATTTGACATAGTCTTACCTTTGTTTTTGATTCATGGTATGAACCAAAAGTTACAAATTATATGTAACCCTCCAGGATAAGATGCTCAGATATTTCTTAATGGTTAGTTTTCTTTTTTTTAATAGAGTAGTATGGTGATTTTACGTGTGTGTATGGTGTATATGGTGTGTATGGCGCGCACATGGGTATGGTGTGTGTGTGTGTGTGTGTGTGTGTGTGTGTGTGCGCGCGTGTGTGTGTGTGTGTGCGTGTGTGTGTGTGCGCGCGCACACGCGCGTGCGTGCAGCGAAGGGGGAGGGGGGGGGTCTGGATTTATGCCCTTTTTAAGTTTTATCTTGATCTACATACATATGTGATATTGTATTTTCAGTTTTGTTCCCTTTTCTTCATTGTACTATGTTTATTATAAAAAAACAATTTTAAAAATTGAAAAAGAAAGAAATTGTAGGTTGATGTTAATGTTGTGTGGTTGGCAACTGAAAGATTTGTTATATTTTTAGTTAAGATTAAGGGTCTCTGCTCTAAAATGTTAATTCTGCTTCTCTTTTTACAGATGGGACCTAACTTGCTGAGTGTTTCCAGCTTTTCCTGTTTTAATTATGAACAGTTATCGTGTTGAGAATTGATACCCCCAGGAACTGCAAAGGATGACATACAAGATAATTGTTTGGAAAGTCAATATTCACAGTGAATAATATTGGGCTCAGGCCCCACAAACAATATTAATTTGCAATCAATATCATTTTGGTCATTACCAGGTTACTGTTGAAGGATGTTGAATAATTGTCATGCTTCTCACATTACAACAGTGACTAATTCAAAGGTAATTAATTGGCTGTAAAGTGCTATTTAAAAGAAATATCTATTTAAAAGCAACTTGAATGTTTTTAACTCAAGGAGTGCACTGCCATCTAGTGTTAAGAAAGTTGAATGTGATGTAGAAACCAGATCGGATTTGAATGCATTCAGACACAATGGGATGCTAATAAATCCAGAGTTAACCACATCTGGGAAAGTGGAATTTAATCAGTCAGATAAGGCTGACTTTTTAGAGTATTCTGCATAAACAGGTAGAATTGGGATTATTTTTAGAAACTGTCAAAGAATAACTAAGAATATTTTGACAAATGAGAAGCTAAGAGTATGAGAGTAAACCAGTAAATAATATAATAAAATGTAAGAGCTTCTGAAGGTACTTTAAAAGATGAGAGTTACTAAGTAAAGAATTAGAATGAGAACAAACAAAGGGAAACTTTGAAATGGCAGAGATTTGAGGAAATTATTTTGCATTGTCCTTCACAGTTGAAGAGACTAGAAATGGTCAAACAATAATACATAATCATGGTACCTTAGGGAGAGAGGAATTCAAATAATCTCTATTACTAGAGAAAAAGCATGAGACAAATCAATGGGGCAATAGGCCAAAAAGCCCATGGACCTGATGGCTGACACACCAGAGTCTTAACAGGACTGGGTCTAGATATAGTGGATATGTTGAATGACTGTTTCTAATGGCAGGAAATTTTAGAAGCAGTGCTACGTCATAGACCAGCAGCAATAGAAATTCATCAAGACAATGTATCTTCAAAACAATTTTTGTAAATAACTATTAATAATATATTACTTTACTTAACGCTAAACTTAACCCCAACTATGCGCAAATGTAAATGCGCATAGTCAACATCTCAAAATAAAGGGTGACCATTCAGAACTGAGAAGAGATTTTGTAACACAGTGGGACATGAATCTTTGTAATTCTCTACCTGTGTAAATGGAGGCTCTGTTACTGAGATAATTTTGGGCTGTAAGGAAACCAAGTGATGTGAGGTTGCTGAAGGAAAGCAGAGTCGTGATTGAGTAGGATGGCCTGCTTTCTTGTGTTTTAATCCAGAATCAGGATCAGATTTATTGTCATGTACATGTGTCATGAAATTTGTTGTTTTGAGGGGGCAGTATAGTCCATTACAGGTGTCTTCTTTGGCTTGGCTTCGCGGACGAAGATTTATGGAGGGGGTAAAAAGTCCACGTCAGCTGCAGGCTCGTTTGTGGCTGACAAGTCCGATGCGGGACAGGCAGACACGATTGCAGCGGTTGCAAGGGAAAATTGGTTGGTTGGGGTTGGGTGTTGGGTTTTTCCTCCTTTGCCTTTTGTTCGTGAGGTGGGCTCTGCGGTCTTCTTCAAAGGAGGTTGCTGCCCGCCAAACTGTGAGGCGCCAAGATGCACGGTTTGAGGCGTTATCAGCCCACTGGCGGTGGTCAATGGGGCAGGCACCAAGAGATTTCTTTAGGCAGTCCTTGTACCTTTTCTTTGGTGCACCTCTGTCACGGTGGCCAGTGGAGAGCTCGCCATATAACAGGATCTTGGGAAGGCGATGGTCCTCCATTCTGGAGACGTGACCCATCCAGCGCAGCTGGATCTTCAGCAGCGTGGACTCGATGCTGTCGACCTCTGCCATCTCGAGTACTTCGACAGGTGTAACATAGCTATAAATGACAATTTCGGAAATACAAGATTTCAAAAAAATCTAATTAGTACTAAAATGATAAAATATGAGGTAGTGTCCTTTCAGAAATCTGATGGTGGAGGGGAAGAAGCTGTTTTTCTAATCTTAAGTGTGTACTTTCAGAATCCTCCTTCGCAATGGTGGTAGTCAGAAAGGGGCATGGCCTGGGTGGTGAGGGTCCTTGATTATAGAAGCTGCTTTCTTGAGACACCACTAAAATTGAGAGAAGACTAATGCCCATGATGGTGTTGGCTGATTTTAAATCTCACTGTAGCCTTTGGCACCTCCGTACCAGACAGTGATGCAACCTGTCAGAATGCTCTCCATAGTACACCTGTAGAAAATTGTGTCTTTGGTGATGTGTCAAATTTCCTGACACTCTGAATGAAATGTAACCACTGGCATGCCTTCTTCATGATTGTATCAACATAATGGCCCTAGGTCGACAGAGATGTTGGCATTCAGGAATTTGAAGTTCGTTACCCTCTCCACTGCTGACCCCTTGATGAGGACTGGTTTGTGTTTTCCTGGTTTCGCCTTCCTGAAATCCACATTCAATTCCTTAGTTTTGCTCATGTTGAGTTAAGTTGTTGCAAGGTTGTTGTTGAGACATCATTCAATGAGCTGATCTATCTCCTTCCTGTACACTCTTCATTGCAGCATATGATTCTACCGACAACTGTGATGTCATCAGCAAATTTGTAGATGGCAGTAGAATTGTACCTGGCCACACAGTCATGGGTTAGAAACATATCCTTGAGGTGCATCTGTGTTGATTGTCAGTGATGAGGAGATGATGCTACTGATCTGCACTGACTGTGGTCTTCCGATGAGGAAGTCAATAATCACATTGCAGAAGGAGGTGCAGAGGCCCAGGCTTTGAACCAGAACCAAGGAGATAATGGTGTCGAAAGCTGAGCTGCAATTAATGAAAAGTAGCCTGATGTAGATATTGCTATTGTCCAGGAGATCCAGGGCTGAATGAAGATCCAGTGAGATTACCTCTGCTGTGAAATAATCTGGGTCCAGATATTTTCTTAGGTGCAAGTTAATTCTGGCGATAACCAACCTCTCATAACTGTAGATGTGAGAGCGACTGGGCGATGTTCATTGAGGTAGCTCACTCTGCTCTTCTTGGGCACCATGACGATTGAGGCCCTTTTATTTGAATATTTAATTTTGAAGTTTTCATCCACAATACAGTCATTTACATCAAATATTATTCATATATACACCTCATTGTGTTTGATTTCCCCCACCCCCTCCTAGATACAACAAAAAAAAGTGAGGATTGCCCAGAAGTACTGCTCACAGCACAATGTCATATATGTATTTATATTTCTTAAGAAGGGTCCATATATATATAAAAAAGTAGACTCTCAATTAACATTTGACATGAATACAGACATCCATTTTACAAAGTAGTCTCATATTAATCTCTTTGGCTCCTAGTTTTCCTTATCAATTCATTAAATTTTATATAAATATACTACCTCTCCCATTTATTAATGTATATCAATATACTATTTCTTTAGATCTGCCCAAACTATCCTTCAATAATTCAAATCTTAATTCTGAGTTGCTCCCCAACTGCTCTTGAAATCCAAATATAGAAGGAAAAAAAAATAGTAAATTTAACCATCCTGTTGATTAATACATAATTGATAATAAGTAAGAATCCCTCCCCCCCCCCCCCCACCACTGGCGCTGTTTAATATAGACAGCACCACCCCCCTCTATTGTTTGGGATACAGCGTCTGTCACAAAAGGCAGAGACTCCCAAACCCTGACACCCCTGACCTCCCGGGTATCCATATCTTATAATAATGTGTCAACCTTAATAATCAAATTACAACAACCAATGAGATAAACACATCTCATTCCCTCAGTTCATTAATGGGTAATGTCTCACAAATTCTGCCACTTGTTTACAATCTGTAAAAAAATTCTTGTTGCCGTCAGGTAATGAGATCTTCAATGTGGCTGGTAACAAAGTATGAAATTATAACCTTCTTCTGATCAGCAATTGTCGAATATCTGGCGAGAAGAAAATCTTTGATCCATGATATTCAAGTGGCTCTTTCTTGTTCTTGCTCTTTCAGATGCCAAGGCTAAGATTTTTTCTTTATCTTGATATTTTAAACATTTAACCACTATAGAGCGAGGATTTTCATCTGGTTGCGATCGTGGCCTAAGGGCTCTATGTGCCCTTTCGATTTCAATAGGTTTTTCAATTTGTTCACCCCCTGAACATCTTTGTAGGAATTGAATCGTATCTTGTTTTCCTTCTCCCTCTTTCAATCCAACAATTTTAATATTTCTTCTAAAGTTTTCCACGTAATCAATTTTTTTCAAACATTTCTTCCTTTCGACAGTCCCTGCTTATAACTTCATTCCTTCTCCCTTTTCACTGCAAATGGTCTGCCAGGCCATCATCCTTTCAGGTCCACTTGTTCACCATGCTATGGCTTCCCTTTCAGGTCTTCCTGTGCATGGCATCCTCTTCCATTCAGCTCCGCTCGACCACCAAGGTGCTGCCTTCCTTTCAGGGTTGCTGGACCACCTCGCCATGTTCATTCCTTCAGATCCTTGTCAATCTAATTCACACAACCACGCCATCTGCAATGGCTCTTCATCCTGGACGACCTCGCATCATATGGTTTGCAATCAAACACCCCATTCTCCCTGCTTCACTCAGCAGCACACTCCTGACAGTCTAAACACAGAGATGCTGGAGGAACTCAGCAGGTCTCGCAGCATCCATAGGAGGTAATAACATACAACCTGAGCCCTTCCTCGAGGTGTGCAATCTATCTCTATCTCCTATGGATCCTGCAAGACCTCCAGCATCTCTGTTGTTTCTACAATCACAGTGTTTGCGTTTCACCCCTGACTCGGGTGGCCATTTCCAAATTTCCAATAAGGAGGGCATAGGTCACCATATATACAGTGCGTTTGCTTTTGTTGTTTTTGCAATACTGTTTAAATCTTATATTAAAAAAAATTTGTTTTGAAAAAATATATAGCAACCTATGACCATGTCCTTCTTTTGGAATGAGAGTTTCCAAACACTCTGTCCCTCCCTATTCCCGGTTCATCATACATTGTCTGCTTCAGCTTCGTATGGCCGTACTCCTTTCAGGTCTACTTCTGTACATGTTGTCCTCTTCCTTTTAGGCCCACTTGAGAACCAAACTGCTGGCTCCCTTTTCTATCTGCTTAATGATGCCTGGTGCAATGATTAGCCACCCTGCATGTCCTCACACTGTTGCTTCAATCCTAATAACCTTACTCCTCCTTACTTCGCCTGGGTGTTGAGAGCGCAGTTAGGAAAGCATATGGTGTCTTGGCCTTTATCGGTCAGGGGATTGAGCTCTAGAAAACTCTGGTTCAACCAGACTTAGAGTATTGTGTTCAGGTCTGATCATTTCATTAGAGGAAGGATCATCAGGGATGCCTGCCTGGATTGAAGAACGTGAAGCAAAGTTGACAGAACCAGGGCTTTTCTCTTTGGAGCAACAAAGGATGAGAGGTGATTAAATAGAGATGCATAAGTTTATGAGGGGTCTAGATGGGGCAACAATAGCAAATACCAGAGGACATGTTGAAGGTGAATGGAGGAATGTTTAAGGGAGATGTCAGGAGTAAGACTTTTTCTGAGACTGGTGGGTGCCTTGAATGCTTTGCCAGGGTGGTGGTGGAGGCTGGTTCAATAGCAACATTCAAAAGATTCTCAGAGAGAAACATGGATGTCAGAAAAATAGCGGGTTCTGGGTGTGAAATAGGGAAAAATTAGATTGTTGTGGAATATGTTTACATTGGTCAGCTTGAGCTGAAGGGCCTGTAGTGTGCTTGTAATGTTCCATGTGGATCCAGATTTGATCATATAACCATATAACCATATAACCACTTACAGCACAGAACAGGCCAGTTCGGCCCTACTAGTCCATGACATAACAAATCCCCACCCTCCTAGTCCCACTGACCAGCACCCAGTCCATACCCCTCTAGTCCTCTCCTATCCATGTAATGATCCAGTCTTTCCTTAAATGTAACCAATGATCCCGCCTCGACCACGTCTGCCGGAAGCTCATTCCACATCCCCACCACCCTCCGCGTAAAGAAATTTCCCCTCATGTTCCCCTTATAATTTTCCCCCTTCATTTCAGTATAAACTGGGTGCAGAACCTTGAACCCGACTGTTCTTTGTGGTGTGATGGAATATTGGCTTTGGGAGAAGACATTATAAGAAATCTGTGAATTGAACTCATCATTAAGCACCAGTGTTACTAAGGTTTGTAATGTGCTTCAATAGATTCCTTCCATTTAGTTATGTTTATGTTTATCATCTAAGTGCATCCTTTTCTCCTCTCAAGAATAAAGATAACTGATGCAACAGGATGGCAAAAGATCGAATGTGAAAGAGCCTGTGGCTGTCAGGTAATTGGTAGGTTCCATTGGATGTAAGTAAGAGAAAAGTTACCTGCTGTACAGGTTTAGAATTTACCGTAACTTCATACAAATTTTGATGAGGTAAAGTATCTTGTGATAGATACTGTAATTGAAATCATATTTTATTTTTGTAAGTGTGTGAATGTTAATACATTTGTTGTTCCTCTTTGGCAATGGATGTGAGTGAATAGTCTGACTCGCCCTTTATGTGCTGTTGATCTTTGTTGAATTCATACGGGATATATTCCAGAAGAATGAAGCCATTATTTGAAACAGCTTTGTTGGATGATTGGGTATCATTGCTACTGAATCAATTTCACCCATTGTTGCCAATATTTTGGAGCAAAAATAAATCTCCAAACGCCTTGGTAAAAATGTTGTTGCGAACTGATTAGAAAGGAGGTTTAAATTCCTATTTGAGTTTTATTTGGTTAAGCTCTCAATGCAGGGCTGAAAAGACAGATCCCATTAGAATGTAGAGGTGCCCACATGTTTGTGCATGTGTGGACGAATGTGTGCTTCGCTCAAATGACTTAGTGATTTTCTCCAAGTGCATGTTTATTGAGACTGCAAGGTTTCTGAGCAATTCAAAAATGTGTTAGTGTAATCCAGACTGAGGATTCAATTTCAACTCACCTAACCCTGAAGTGATGTGACACCATAAAAAATAGCAATATAATCTTTCTCTTTGTCACCCAAAGAAAATTTGTCACGGTTGATTCAGTGGTACATAAAGGGATGGAAAGAGATTCCCTCAGCACCTACTTTATGGGTTAAGAAAAACCTGAGTACAAATCCTCCTTGTTGGTGCATGTCCACACTATACCAGGACCTAGTTGGCTCATGTCCACAGTGTACAAGGACCTAAATGGTGCATGTCCACACTGTACCACAACCTAATTGGTTCATGTCCACAGTGTACCAGTACCTAGTTAGTCCATGACCTCAGTGTATCAGGACCTAGTTGGTGCATGTCCACAGTGTATCAGGACCTAGTTGGTGCATGTCCACAGTGTATCAGGATCTAGTTGGTGCATGTAACCACAGTGCACCAGGACCTAGTTGGTGCATGTCCACAGTGTATCAGGACATCGTTGGTGAATATGTCAACACTATACCAGGAGCTAGTTAGTACATGTCAACAGTGTATCAGGACCTAGATGGTTCACATTCACAGTGTACCAGGACCTAGTTGGTGCATGTCCACAGTGTACCAGGTTCTAATTGGGGCATGTCTACAGTGTATTAGGACCTAGTTGGTTCATGTCCACAGTGTACCAGGTCCTAGTTGGTGCATGTCCACAGTGTACCAGGTCCTAATTGGGGCATGTCTACAGTGTATCAGGACCTAGTTGGTTCATGTCCACAGTGTACCAGGACCTAGTTGGTGCATGTCCACAATGTACCAGGTCTTTCCTCTTTAATAAAAATTAGGTACGAAAGTTAAGGTTCCACATCCAATATTTTGTCCATAAAATAGGATTTTCTACTATGTGCCAAGAACTGGTGTTCTGGTAACATCTGATATATATTATTGGAACACAAAGGTACAGTCCTAATGTTCTTTTTAAAGTACAGATTTAACCAGGAAAAATAAGCTTTCCAAGTCCTGCTTCTTTAAGTCTTGATATTACTTCAATTTTGCTGCATAATTAATTTCTCTTCAAAAAAACTTTCTTTCCTGATCACATTTTGGATATTTGTTTATTTTAACGATGTTGGGTCTTTTAATCAAATAACTTTTCTTTATAGCCAAGGTAATGGTAGTATAAATAAAAATGTATTGGCTCGAAAGTGGATTGTGTAACTGTCTTTTTAAATGCCATATATTTGAATGCGAAGGTTTTTTGGAGCAAATGATTAAAACACACAAGCTCAGAGAATTGTTTGCGTAATTTGACTGGGTATTTCTGGGATTAATATATAGCAGTGCACCAGACAATTTTTCACCGAGAATGGCATCAGTTGTTTAAAGAGTAAAAATGAATCAACTTTAGAGTTTTTAGAAATCTTGGTATAATCATGAGGGAGGATGTTTACATTATAACACAAAAACATGTCACAGATGTTCACAAGGCACTGATGAACAGTTCGAGAGATGTTGGGGGATACATGAAGTGGTTGCTGTTTACCACCACCTTTAGACAAGTAATAGCCAGGAAATTAGATTAATTAGCACTAATTTTTCAGGTGCAAATCATACAAAGATTGATTTACTTTTCAGTAGAATGCACTTGCTATTCTCCAGGAGAAATATACCCATCATCCCCTCTTTAGCTTTTGATGTTCCCACTCCATTGGATGTGTTTCTTGGAGAAAGCCCAGATCTGCCTCCATTTTTAAAATATGAGTCAAGACTATTTTCCTCTTAAGTACCCGTTCAAGCCATTAACATTAAAGCTAACGTATTTTATACTCTTCGCCATTTCCCCTGGGACTCCCAGACCATTGTCTCCACCATACCTCAATCACCTCAAATTCACTATCCATCCAACCTGTTTTCTTCAGCCTGTGGCTCCCCCTTGTTGGGCCCATGACAAACCCTGGGAGAGTTAAACAAACACAAAGGCAACCAAACCAAAAATGACAGGTTAGAAAAAATATATCACAAGGGAAGAAAAAGAGGAAGAAGAAGAAGAATAACTGATGCCATTATCCCAATCCCCAGCTCCTCACCGCATTCCCTTCCTATTCCTCCCCCTTCTCCTCCAGCAGTCACTTCTCTCCTGCCACCACTATATCCCTCCATTACTTGATCCCTGTGATCTGTGACTCTCTCTTCCATCTTTCTCCCCTACCCCCACTCTAGAGTTCTCTCAGGTTCCTTCTCCCATTCATCAATCTTTTTGTCTACATTCACGCCCAAATATTTAACAGTTTACAACAATATCTTGGGTTAGTCCCTGTGTTTGCTCTTGCTTTACTTTTTCTTGTCTCCCCCAAGCACAGGCAGTTCTCTAGCAAACTCTTGTGCCTTATTCAGTTCTGATAAAAGTTTTATTCCCCCTCCCCGGATAATACAACTTTCAGGGCGGCAGGGTATCTTGACACACTTGTACCCTTTTTGCTTTACAGTCTTTTAACTGGCTCAAACTCTCCGCTGTAAAAGCATTACACTGATATCAAGGTAGAAGAGTATCTTGTGTCCTTTCATTTCCATCGGCCCCCTCTTTTCTTCACTCCGGCTGCTGCTGCCCCTAACATTTTCTCCCTATCCTAGTAATGTAGAACCAAACGGGATTTCTGTCCAGGGATGGGCAATGGAAGGGGTGTCCTACTCGCCCTCCCCACCTCTATCTTTTCCCCCAGTATATCCTTCGCCAGTACTCTGGGGATCAATTTCTGGAAGAAATCCACTGGGTTTCTCCCCTCAGCATCTTCCCTCAGCTCCACAACTGTAATTCTCCAGGGCATCTAGTTTCCCCCAGACTCGCTCTCCTCCCCATATCCGGGTATCTAGTTCACCCTCCGCCCTGCTTAACCTGTCTTCACTGGTCCCAACTCTGTCTTCCACCTCGGTGATTCTCCCCATCAAACCTGTGAGGGGCCATGTCCTGGGATCTTTTTTCCACAACCCGAAATAATTTGCCCTCCATATGTCCCAGGGCCTCCAACACATCTCTCAGGGAGGGCTCTGAGTCCTCATTACTGGGTTTCCTGGCCTCTTGGTGTCCACCATTACTGCCTCTGGCATCTCGGTCTCCCTTGCAGTCTTCCTCCTCCTCCTTGCTGTCGTCGCAGCTCTCACTGCTGCTTGTTGAGTCTCTGGACTTGACGCTGGATCCCTTTGGGCTCACCAACCCGCGGTTTGGATCTTTCCCTGGCCTCTCACCAATTATAGCGCTAGTGCAAGCATTGTGTTCACCAAGAAAATGCCTCATCTGGCACTCGCTGCGGGAGGGAATCCTGAGCCTCCCCCTCTTCCCATACCATTACCCAGGGCTCCTACCACCTGCTTGCTGATCTAGGGAGATATCATCACCCAGGTCTTGGTTCTCCTTCTGAGCGGGCTCTGTTCACTGCATGGGCTGGCCAGCATCTTCTTCCACGGGGCTCAAGGCAGCCCCGCCATTTTCTTCTTCATGAGGTTTCTTGATTCAGTCTGCCTAACTTTGGAATCAAATCCTTGCTGTTTTTTGCTGCCACCTTATTTTTATTTGTCTTTTTTTTTCTTCCTAGTGTCTTTCCACATCACCAGAAAACATTTTAACTGTTATTTTGTTGTATTTTTCTGGTTCTTTTCTCTGTTTGATCTGTGAGCTCGGGGTTCTGCCTCCTCTTTCTTCCCTCACATCACGTGACCCTTCTTTCTGTTTATATTGATTTTATGTGAAACCTACTCTGATAAATGCTCTCAGGCTCTGAGATTGACTGTTCAAGCATGAAAGAAAGTGAACTCTTCCTTCCTTTCTCACTGCCCTTCATAACTTGTTTTAGCAAAATGTGGATTCTTTAAATCACTTAAACAGAACCACAAAGTGGAATTTGTTTCATTGTTGGTCATTTTGTAATTATGTTATAACTTCATGAAACATTTTCAAAAGCATCTCTGTGTTTGTTTACTCTTCAAAGGAACACTGATTAACCAACTAAATCGCATGCATTGGTACAGCATGTGCAGACTAACCTGAACAACATTTATAACAAATCGTATTAACTGTCTATGCATGATATCCTCATTGTATCGTTCTGTTACAAAACACTGATCACAGTATCAGAAATATTATAGTCACTTGTGTCTCAGAGCCCCTTTATTGAAACTGAATAGACTAAACATATCATCAACAGGGACAATCAGATTTGACTTCTAAAATGAAAAGTTATATTATGTATGAATATCATTGAAATTCAGATGTTCAATGATCATGCAAATCAAATCAAAGTGAGTGAATTATTGAATCATACAAACGTACGGCTCTGAAATGGAAATTTTCCATCCGCCTCATCCACACCGACCATGATGTTGATTTACACTAATCCCCTTTATCCACATGAGGCTTGGATTCCTCTGCTCCTTTCCTAACTATCTGTCCAAATGCTTTTGGATAGTGCTGTGGACTCACCTACAGAGGCCATTTGAGTGGACCTAAGGAACGGGAAAGGTGTGAGCACACTAATGGGCTTGTATTATAGACCGCCCAAAAGTCCAAGAGAATTGGAGGCAGAAATCTGTCAGGATAGCAGACTACTGTAAGAAACAGAAAGTTGTGGTAGCAGGAGATTTTAACTTTCCACATATTGACTGAGACTCCCACACTGTAAAAGGGCTGGATGGGTTAGAGTTTGTAAAAGGTGTACAGGAAAGTTTTCTAAATCAATATGTAGAGGTTCCAATGAGAGAGGATGCAATACTTCATCTCCTGTTAGGGAACCAGGCAGGTCAGGGGACAGAAGTCTGTGTCGGTGAGCATTTTGGGTCCAGTGACCATAATGTCATTAGTTTCAAGATATTTATGGATTAAGATAGGCCTGGTTCTTGAGTTGAGGTTCTAAATTGGAGAAAGGCCAATAAGCTGACAAGGATGTGTTTGGCAAGTGGAAGGCCTTTAAAGGTGAGATTTTGAGGGTGTAGAGTTTGCACGTTCCTGCCAGGAAGAAGAGCAAAGTTAACCAACATAGGGAACTTTGGTTTTCAAGAGATATTGGTGATATGATTAGGAAGAAGAGAGGTCTGTAACTTGTATAGGCAGCAAGGAGCAAGTGAGGTACTTGGAGAGTAGGGAAAATGTAAGAGAATAGTAAAGAAGGAAATCAGGAGGCAAAAAGAAGGCACGAGGGGGCTCTGGCAGATAATGTGAAGGTAAAGCCGAAGAATTTCTACAAGTATATTAAGGGGATAACAAGGGACAAAATTGGTCCTCTAGAGCAGGGGTGTCAAACTCAAATTCGCGGAGGGCCAAAATTAAAAACTTGGACTAAGTCGAGGGCCGAACTAAATATTTATTGAAAATTTTCAACAACATCTGCATGTTTTCTCTTCTTTCAACATATGTAATGTTAAACTTTTTCTTATTAAAATAAATGTTTAATAATAGTTTTGGATAAACTCTTTCCAGAAGCATTAACAAATGAGAAATAAAATATTCAATAAATAATATTTCTCTATAGAGGATTTGTCAAATGTTGCTAGTGTGCTGTCGAATAGTAAAATCTGAGGGCTATTGAGAATGTGGGAGGATAACATGATTCCTGAAACAATCAAATGGGTGACTGATTGTGGGCATGAACTCTAGCAGGGTTATTTGCCATGCCCTTTTTCCATTGGTACAGATATCCTTTGATTTACACACTTTTCAAGTTTTATGCCTAATGAGCCTAATCCAGGTGCAGGACCATTTTTAACCAGGAATATATTTATCACTGTGACATGAAACTATTGGAAGATCGTTTTATCCTGAGATTAAAGTTCATAATCCTTACTCAGGCCTGTGTGCGGGAAGGCGGGGTTTGCGGGCGATCGGGTTGGACAATGACAGTGCGGAGGCATTGGCTCTCGCTGCAGGGCGGCATCTCGGCGGATCAGCGGCTCCGTCACCGTGAGTCGCGGATCGGCCTGCGGCAGGGAGGGAGAATGGGCAACGGTCCTGGCAAGGTCAGGCCCGAGGCCTCTGGTTCCGGGCGCTGGGAAGCGGCCTTGGCTTCCCCTGACACCGGCCAGGCCCCAAAACCAGAGTCCACGGTGAGACCCTGCAACGTAAACAGAGGAGGTGGGGGCGATTAGCAGGCTGACGCCAATGCATTCTGGGATTTGTTGTATTACTGTGCATGCGCTATACTGGCGCGGCGGCCAGCGGGCCACCTCTAATACATTTTTGAAATGATCTTGCGGGCCAAATATAATTATATCGCGGGCCAAATTTGGCCTGTGGGCCAGAGTTTGACATGTGTGCCCTAGAGGATCAGAGAGGTCAACTATGCGTGGCGCCTTACAAAATGGGGGAGATCTTTTTTTGCATCAGTATTTACTCAAGAAACTGGCATCATGCATATGGATGAAAGGGAAACAAATAGAAGTGTCATGGAACATATATAGATTAAGGAGGAGGAGGGGCTTGCTGCCTTACAGTGAATAAAGGTGGACAAATCCCCTGGGCCAGATATGATATTCTCCTGCACCTTGAGGGAGACATGCGTTGAAATTGCAGAGGTCCTGATGGATACATTCAAAATGTCCTTAGTCACGGGAGAGGTGCCGGAAGATTAGAGAGTAGCTCATGTTGTCTTGCTTTTTAAGAAAGGCTCCAAGAGTAAACTAGGTAACTATAGGCCAGTGAGCCTGTTATCAGTAGTAGGTAAATTATTGGAAGGAGTTCTGAGAGAGAGGTTACGTAGGCATTTGGACAACCATGGGCTGATTAAGGACAGTCATCATGGCTTTGTGCATGGTAGCTCGTGTTTAACAAATCTTGTAGAGTTTTTTGAGGAAGTTACCAAGAAGGTAGATGAAGGAAAGGCTGTGGATGTTGTCTACATGGTCTTTAGTAAGGCCTTTGTCAAGGTCCCACATGGGAGGTTAGTTTGGAAGGTTAAGGCACTGGGTATACATAGAGGGGTTGCAATGTACTGCAGAAACTGGCTGTGTGGGAGAAAACAGAGAGTAAAGGTAAATGGTTGCTTCACAGACTGGAGGCCTGTGGTGAGTGGTTTGCCTCAGGGGTCTGTGTTGGGACCATTGTTGTCTGTTATCTATATCAATGATCTGGATGATAACATGGTAAATTGGATCAGCAAGTTTGCCGATGACACAAAGATAGGAGGCGATGTGGACAGTGAGGAAGATTTTCAAAGCTTGCAGAGGGACATGGACCAACTGGGAGAAAGGGTTGAAAAATGACAGATGGAGTTTAATGCAGACAAGTGTGATGTGATGCATTTCAAGGGCCAAGCATGGAAGGTCATACACAGTAAATGGTGGGGCACTGAGGAGTGGGATGGAGCAAAGAGACCTGGGGATACAGATACATTGTTCCCTGAAAGTAGCATCGCAGATGGACAGGGTTGTAAAGAAAGCTTTTGGCATCTTGGTCTTTATAAATTAAACTATTGAGTATAGGAGTTGGGATGTTATATTGAAGTTATATAAGACATTGGTGAGGGCAAATTTGGAACATTGTGTGCAGCTCTGGTCACCTAACTACAAGAAGGATATCAATAAGATTGAAAGAATGCAGAGAAGATCCACTAAGATGTTGCCGGGTCTTCTGAATTTGAGTTACAGAGAAAGATTAAATAGGTTAGGACTTTATTCCTTGGAACAAAAAGAATAAGGTGAGATTTAATAGAGATTTACAAATTTATGAGGGGTATAGACAGAGTAAATGTGAGCAGGCTCTTTCCACTGAGATTAGAAGAGATAAATTTGAGAGGACAAGGCTTTAGGGTGAAAGGGAAAAGGTTTAGGGGGAACTTCACTCAGAGAGTGGTGGGAGTGTGGAATGAGCTGCCATCTGATGCGGTGGGTGCAGACTCAATCTTGAGCTTTAAGAATAAATTGGATAGATACAGGGATGGAAGAGGTCTGAAGGGTTATAGAATGGGAGCAGATTATTGGGATTCTCTGAACAATGGTTGGCATAGACTAGAAGGGCTGAATGGCCTGCTTTCTGTGTTGTAGTGTTCTATGGTTCTAAATGTTGCAGTAGAGTCTGCTTCCACTGTCTCGTCTGGTAGCTTGTTCCAGACATTCACAACAATTTGTTTGTAAAAGAATTACCCCTCAATTCTTCTTTAAGTTTCTCTCTTCTTTCTTTAAACATGTGCCCTCCTGGACTTCTTTGTCTTCGTAAAAACACTCTCGCTATCCAATATTATCATAATTTTATAAATCTCTATCAGGTCAGCCTCAGCCTCCTTCGTTACAGGGAGAATGAACCAATCTATCCAATTCCTTCCTATAACTTCAGCCCACCATTCCAAACAGCCTTCTGGTGAATCTGGTATGGATATTCTTTATTGCTACCACTTCTTAACTCTGGTATAGTGACTAGATCTGTATAAGATACTCAGGTCCAATCCAACCAGTGTTTTGTACAGCTGTCAAATGACATCTCAGCTTTTGTACTCAATGCCCCAGCTTAAGAAGGTAATCTTACCAAATGCCATCTTCTTTGCCTTAACTACCTGTGTCACCACTTTCAGTGGCTCTCAATCCACATCAAAAGCAGAGGTTCTGAGGCATTTCCTTAAATTGGTCTTCTGACCACGTCCCATTCACTCACCATCTCTGTGCTTGGCTTGAAATGAATTTTAAAATTCTTGTTTTGCCTTCTCTCTGAATCAGAATTTATTGTCATGAATTTGTCACAAAATCTGTTATTTTGTGACAGCGTCACAGAGCAAACATTAATATAAACCACCTTACAAAGTAAATGAAAAAATTGTGCAAGAAAAAGACAAAGCAAGGCAATGTGGTTCACTGATTATTCAGGAATCTGATGGCAGCGGGGAAGAAGCTGTCCTTGTGCCGCTCAGTGCTCATCTTTAAGCCCCTGTACCTTTTTCCCAATGGTAGCAGAGTGAAGAGGGCATGGCCTGGGTGACGGGGGTCTTTGAGGATAGAGGCTGCTTTTTTAAGACACCACCTCATGTGGATGTCCTCGATGGAGTGGAGTTGGTGCCCATGATGTTGCAGGCTGAGTTAGCAACACACTGGAGCTTTTTTTTGTCCTGACCATTGGCACCTCCGTACCCAGCCGTGATGCAACCAGCTCTCCACAGTACACCTGTAGTCTTGATTTGCTATCTTACTAATCTCTTCTTGACCTATTCTACATAATTGTCCAGTTTTGCGTAATGATCATTCTCTTCTTGGCTCACTCCAACACCGACTATAGAACCATAGAAGACTACAGCGCAGAAACAGGCCCTTTCAGCCCTTCTAGTTGGTTCCTAACCATTTTATTTTCCTTAATCCTACTGTCCTGCATCTGGTCCATTGTCCTCCATATCTCTCCCATCCATGTACCTGTCTTTCTTTCTTCTTCAATCTTTTTTATTGATTTTTTAATAATAAAATATATAAACACAGTGGATACCTAATAAACACAGCGAGTAACAACACTTTATACAAAGCTATTATAATCAGTATCCATATCACTAATCACTTCTAAACCCTAAATTAAAGGAATGATATGATGAAATGTTTTATTATAATCTAAAATATCTATCAAAAGTTAAATCATTCATAGAAAGTTGAAAAAGGTAATTGGATAAAATAGGACTGGAAAGAGAAAAACTGCTTAAACCAAAATATTTGTTTGAATTGTAACCTGATTGTCACTAGATTTTTACTGGATTATCAATTAGTTTATTTAACTGAATTAAAGAGAAAGGTAGAGCATGTCTAAGAAGTGCAATAATGAAGAATTTTTTTGCCGATTTTAACTCCACTGTGACCCATGTTGGACAACCCAGTCAATTATTATAATATATTCAAAACATGATATTATATATGTTAACTTTTAGATTTTTGAAGCTAGTTTTTATTTAAACAAGGATGAATATTCTTCCATATGTATGCTAATAAAGTAGAATCAAGTGAATCAAAAAAAGATTTAGGAATGAAGCTTGTAAAAGATATAACAATTTAATCATTTTAATAGAATTAATTCATCCATCTGAAGACACAGAAAGGGGTGACAGTTTTGATAATGACCTGTATCACCTGTTTAGTAAAGTACGAACATTTTCTTTCAATAGATATTTATAATTTTAAAAAATTATAATATCAAGATAAATGAATTGATTTCTTACAAACTTAAAAGAATAAATAGGAGTACTAAAGTATTTAAAGGAAAAACATTTTAATGAAGACTTAATTTGTAACCTGGAAATTGACAACATTGAGAAAGCAAGGACAACATTGAAAGGAATAGAAGTTCCTGAAATGCTCTCAGATTTTCGAAATCCAATAGCTAAAGGATCTAAAGCCAAATCAAATAGTAAAGGAGTAAGAGAATAGCCTTGCTTAGAAAGTAGGGCTTGGTCAGAGGGAGAAGGGAAGGAGATAATACTCTTCTTTGCAAGAGTTGGTGTCTATTAAAAGCCAAACAACATTAGTTAAACAACTTAAATCTGGTCATTCAATTTTAATTTTGCCACTGTGTTTTTTCCCTTTTCAACCCGATTGCTGGTGTGTATATTTCTTTAAATAGAAGGTTAAGCTAGTCCAGAGATTGCAACTGTAAGGCACTGTATGGCCATCTTTTTCTTTACAATGAATGAAAAATAATGAATTTAATCAAGTAAATTCCACATGAGCTATTTTTCTCTTGCTTGGCAATGTTTTGCTTCACATTGAAATCAAATGAGAGTTGAATATAAAAATAAGAGTGATTTATAAAAGTAAACAAGTGATTGTGTTTTGCATAATTGCCATAGTTGAGCGACTATACTGAAAATAAAATGAGACCAAGGTCAGGCAAAATTCCTGTTGGGAAGGTGATTCAAATGAGCAATTCTCCCAAACATTAAATGTTAGATATGCAAGGCTACTAACCTGAAACTAGCTTTTTCGTCTCTTCAAGATGTAACCCACGGTACTGAGCATTTCCATTATTTACTGCTTTAATTCTAACATTGCATTGGTCACTTGCATTCGGAATTACATTCTGATATTTTAAAACAAATTCATGATAAATTTGTACCATTTGTTCAATTGTCTGCTGCCAAGCATATAGTTAACACAAGTTACAGAAAGCATGATAATCGTAGAACAATTTATTTTCTGCAGTGAATGATCATCTTTCTGTTGAATTGCAAATAAGACCTAAAATCCAGAATGCTAACATAAAATTGCCCATGAACACAGCCCTTGAATATAGATCTCTGTGATGAGGATCTGATGGAATACTCTCAGGACATGGTTGAATTTTCGTATCAAAGTTTTCTTGAAAGCCAATCATGGGTATTAAAAGTGATAGCAGAAGGTACCACAAACTACGTGGCTTAATGTTTCTGAAAGTGGAACTTTTGAAATGGCGGATGTATATATTATTGCTAAATGTATTTATAGAATCATAGAAAGATATTATACGACAGAAGGAGGTCATTTGGCCCATTGAATCCAGAGCAGCCCCTCATGGTGTAATCCAGGCAGTCTGATTCCCTCAATCTTTCAATCATTGTCTCTCAGTTTCCTCTCATTATAAGTTGACACCAACCACTTTTTCTCTGCTGACTTCCTGGACCTATGAGATTTGCTGGGATGTTGTATCATTTTATGCCTGATGATTTTTTTTCTGAATGACAGATGCCCTTCTCCTCTGCGTCTCACAATACGACCGATCACATTCTCTATTTCTGCAACAGCCTTTCACTGGCCTGCCACACTTTCCAGAGGAGGTGGAACAATACCATCCTTCTTTCCCCCACCACTGTGGAAGCAAAGATCAGCCAAGCTACTTCCACATTCATTGGTGAAAGTTCTAAGCTCTAAACAAAGCTCCAATTCAGATTGAGATTTCACCAGCAAGTTGATATTAAACCATGGAAGATTAAAGTAAAGTAAAACCTGTCTTGCCAAAGCTGATCTTGCTCATGGAGATGTGATACAGTATGGAAACGGGCACTTTGGCCCCCCTGAATCCACGTGACTGTATCTGCCTGCATATAAGATGAGACAAACTTAAAAATGTCACCCCAAAACCAGGGGTTGTCTGATTAGCCAAGGATAAAATCCGAACTTTGAGAGAGAAGTCTCAGCATTCCCCAATGGGGACCGTCTGCCCAGTCCAACGCTGCCAGCTCTGTACAGGCTTTTAACGGCCTGTTAAAGGAAACAAAAGTGATTTATTTTAAAATATGCTAATAAAATTTAAACTTTTTCTGGGTAATTTGCTTTTAAAATATTGTGACAGTATCACTCCACTGGTCAGCTTTAAGTGCCAGACTTGGAGTCGTCTTATACAGTGAGTAGAGTTCAAAACCGATATTCTAAGTGGGAATTCTGGGTATTGTCTTATAAAAGAGTTGTCTTACATGTAGGCATATACGGTAAACCTTTTTTATCCTACCCACATTCCTGTCAGCTCTCTCATAAAGAAGACACACCAACACCTTTGGAGAAGATTTGGCATGTCGTTGGACACTCAATCAAACTTTTACAGGTGCACTGTGAAATACTGCAGCACAGCCTGGTTTGGCAAGTCAAGTACTAAGAAATCTGCAGAAGGTAGCAAACACAGCCAGGTCAATCACAGGCTCTGACCTCCCATCCGTTGCAGACATCTCAAGAAGGCAGCCCACATCAGAGAGGACTCCAGCACCCAGGTCACTGCCTGTTCTCATTGCTACCTTCAGACAGATGGGACAAAAATTGTTTTTGAACCTAGAGGTGCTGGGTTCAAGAACAATTTCTTTCCAATAGTTGTCAGACTCTTGAACTTCCCCTTGTTACACTAATCATGGACTGCTACAGCAAAACCAAAGGACTGTCTGCACTATTGCAAATCTTTTGCACTTGGATTCCTGTGAATATTTATCACCTATCCATCTTATGGACCAGTATTTAAACATGGAAACACCTCCTCTTACAGTTTAGTTACACACAATCCTGTCCTGGAAATATATTGTTGAACTTCATTTTCCCTGTGTTTAAATTTGGGGATGCTCCAGCTAACAGTGTTGTGGACAACAGGATTTAAGAAGGTAGCTCGACACTATCTTAAACTGTATATTAAATCAACTCCTGCCCCCCCCCCCCCACCAAGTTATCAATCCCCTTTTCACCCCCTGGCATTTATTATCCCCTTGAATGGTCCCATTGACCCGGGGGGGGGGGGGGGGGGTCAATATCAACCATCTTGGAGACCTCTACCTAAATGGATAAGAAGTAGTCCATGAAGTGGGTGGGAGAGACTGGGTGGTGTCAGAATATTTATTAGCTCACAAAACCCTTGTCAAGGTGCTTCCAGAAAAATTTCCTTTGTAGATGAGTGTCAATCAAAACTCCCCTCTTCTTTAGTGTAGGGGACAGGAAGCGAGTGGTGCTCACAAAACTTGTAAAACCCTTTCCGTGGGTCGGCCGAATTCAAGAAACCCTCACAATGGACACAATCCAACACAGTATTTCTTCTGCTTCCAGAATCCTTTCCATGGATCAGCAAATCAAAGTGACCTTCACTTTTTGGTCACAGAGTGGTATTCTCATTCCCCTATAATCCGGTGAAACCAGACACTGTCTATCACCACTCGAAACCATAGTCAGCACAGTATCTCTTCAAAGGACACTTCTCCAAGAACTGACTCTGCAAAATGGCCACTACTCATTTCCCTATAACATGCGGAAATCAGACAGAAGCCACATCATGTTACTTCCAAGAGCACTGCTCCATAGCGCTGCCTCCTCAAAATGGCCCTTGAGCAAAATAATGCACTGTGTCTTCAACATGGTGGTCACAGGGTCTCTGCACTTGTGTTCGAGAGACACTGCCTTGCTTCTCTTTAAAAGTATCCAGTTTGAGTACACGCTGTCCTCAGTCTGCCCATTCACTCATTCTCCCAAATCTTGCAGGGCTGGCAGCTTGATTTGTTCTCTTAAAGTGATAGTCCCACTCCAATGAAGATGAACTGGGAACACGTAATAGTTGCACACAGGCTGGAAAAGATTGATTTAATATTTGTAATCTTTGTGAAAACTGTTGACTTTTATAATGTTAATATTGTTACAAATAATTGGAGAAAAAAATGATGATATTATTAGAAGGTACAAAAAGTATGCCACTAACAGAAATGAAGAAAATCTTGCAATTATATATTCTATTTCACAACTTCCCAAGAAGTTCACATCCAGTATGTCCCTGTTGTAATGTGGAAATGTGTTTACTAATTTGCACAGTGTAAGGCTCCACAAGCAGCCAGGTGATAATGATCCAACAAGCTATTTTGGTCCGATGATTTGGAGGATATTTATTGGCCAGGACATTTGGAGAAATCCTTTGTGTTTTCTCGAGATTGTTCCACAGAATTTATTACACCTCGCCAAGAGAGTAAATGGAGCTTCAGTTTAAAAGCATCTCCTAAATATCCAGCACTCACTGCAATATCAACCTTGAACTTTTAATCAGACAGAATTTGAGTGATCCAATTAAATCGTGCTATTTTATAGGTTGTTTGGGGTTTAGCAATAAGTCTGGATGATTTGATTAGTTGAAAGAACACCACACATTTACAGCCCAAAGACCTTACAATATGAATACGATGTGATCACTGATCTCTTTGTTGCGACTTTTACTTTATTGACCAAAAAATACTTTCATAAAGAAGTCTTCATTTTGGCCAGGCATGTTTCTGTACTCTAGGTGACCTCAGGGGATCACACATAGGGATTTCATCAATTTAAACCATAACATATTCAACTAATGGAACAAAATCTCTGAACTGCAAATCCAGCTGCCAAAAAATTAACAACAATCTTAATATTTTCACCATCTGGGGATCTGGTTTTATTTATATGGCTAAATGTTGTCCAAAATCTACAGAAGAAACATAATAACGTGATATATTATCAGAACATTATGGAGACTTATGTGTTAGTGGAAAAAAGCAACATCTGTTGGTGAACGTATGAATCCCAGAGATGCCGAGATACAGCATATGAATTATTCTCTTCCCCACCAAAACAATGGCCTTAGATTGTGTGCTCATACATCGTCAACCTAAATGTTCCCCATTTAATGTTTCTCATGGTTAAAATAAATCAACAAATATTTTTGCAGTGTAAATCCACACTCTTACAGACAATGAGGCCAGATGGTCATTTCAGAAGATGCTCACCATCAACCATTTTCTTCAAAATTAAAAATGGAGTTACGTGAGATATATTCTATGTAGACAACGTGATGAGATAAGATGACGTAGGCTACACAGAAATAAGCCAAAGTTTTTAAAGTTGCATGTTGCGCAATTTCCTTTCCATATGCTGCCACTTGCAAAATCTGTACCTTGTACAAATACAGGTCTGCAGGAAAGAGCCTTCAGGGAATAAGACATTTTGAGCACATTGATCCCTGCGGTCCTGCTATGAGGATTTTGTCATCAATATACTCACCACAATCTTTAGCTGCTGTAGCAAGTGCATTGTTAGTTATGTTGTGGTTGAAGGTTGTCCAGAGAATCACATCAAAAAAGTGAATCAGAGTGGTTGTCATGAAATTGTATTTTGTAGCAGCGTCAAAGTGGAAATATTCATACGATAACCATCTGCCAACATTATTAGAAATTAAAAATATAAAAATAATAGTGCACAAAAAGTATCTGTGGTTCATTGGTTATTCAGGAATCTGCTGGCAGTGGAGAAGAAGCTGTCCTTGTGCTGTTGAGTGCTCCATCTTTAGGCTCCTGTACCTGTTCCCCGATGGTAGCAGAGTGAAGAGCACTGAAGAGATGGTTGAAGAGTGAATGAGCAACATTCCCAAAGGTATCCAGATTTCCCATGTTGAAATATCCTGAGAGCAGAGATCTAAGTGACAGACACCCATCCCTAATTGGACAGATAATGTAATTATGAAAGGTGAAGACCCAGTAATAGTGAGTCTGAAATCCATGGGACTTAGAACCATACTCCACTTGTGCCTTGGACCCTGGGTCTCTCCAGCTTGTCTGCTGATTTAAAAGAAGAAGGAATGGCCCATTTGCTGGATTTTTGGCGACTGCCTCAATGGCTTGTACATTCATCCCAAAATACCACCAAAATTCCCAAAATTTCACCCATCTTAGTTTCCCTCACAAGCTCTTCATTAGAAAGAATGAATCACATGAAGTTGTATTTTGTCTAGCGATAGCAGGGCTGGATGTATTTGAGGAGAAAGCTTGTCTTTGGTCAAGTACATTTGATTAAAACATCTCTTGGCTGTCATCAAGCAAAGATCTGTACAATTGACACTGACATTCTAACAACATGTTGGATCTCTGAAAATACCTACTTCCATCTCAGTGAATCACCACTGTGGGCTTCACACAGCATAACTAATCCATGGGAAATATCATACAAACCACCTCTTTGTTATCCTGGGGTTGCCCCCTATTAACCTACATTCCTCCACGCCTTCCCTCATTTCACTCTCTGCAAGATACTGTGTCCTAATTCACATCAAGTCCTGTTTAGCAATGTGTGTTTGGGTTTTTTTTCATGACAAACCTTTGAAGAAAGTGTTGATTTTTAAAAATAATGTCAGGTACAATATGAATGAGATTTATTGGATTGTTTTGTTTTGAATGGAGCTCTTAATGGATTTAATGACATGGACATTGGTGACTAGTTATTTGTGGTAGAATATACAGCACATATCAGTGAGAGCAATGCAGCTCAAAATGCTAAACCTTTTACTGCACGCCACTATTTTGGGAAATCTGTCAAGTGAAATTCTAGGATGAAAGTTTGATGTCGCACCACTGGAACATAAAACAATAAGTTCTTTATGAAGTATTTCTGAAATATTCTTCATGATTTCATTCTCAATATATAAGCATCCTTGGCAAGGCTGAACATCTCCAGATCCCTTAAGAAGGTAGTGGTGTGTTTGCTTTTTGAAGTTTGCCTGACCATATGATGAAACTGCTTCTAGATTCTGCTTTTGATACACAGTGATAATGAATTTGAGCAGAAGACCTATTAATTAAAAGCCAGAAATAGATTCCAAAATCACCACAGACTTAGAACTCAATTAAGACAAATTTAGATAATTTAGTATTTTACATCTGTCTTGAATTAACTGGGTTGAATCCAGCATCTCTCTTGGCATTTTTCTTTATATGTACAATCGATAATAGCATTTCTTAGATCTATTTAACATGTAATAAGCCCACATTTTCAAGCCACACATCTAATTATTAGGCAATGTAAAACAATTGCTTTAAAATATGCTCAGTCAAAATCTGATGAGAAACCGCTGTATCAGAACACAAATACTTCATAGATGTGGCTGGAACTTCTTGCTTTCATCACGATCATGTAAGATTACTAATTAAAGTGGCTAACAGCTCTGTAAAAGTGCAGTCTGAAGATTGTCACTTAACAACTTCAGATAATCATTCATTATTTTACTATTCTAAGGAATGAGGCATGGGATCCATAGAAACTTGGCTGTGTGGATTCAGAATTGGCTTGCTTGTAGAGTAGTAGTGGAAGGAAAGTATTCTGCCTGGAGATCGGTGACTACTAGAGTTCCACAGGAATCTGTTCTGGGACCCCTGCTTTTTGTGATTCTTATAAATGACCTGGACGAAGAGGCGGAAGGATAGGTCATTAAGTTGGCAGGTTGGAGGAGTTGTGGATGGAGCTGAAGGTTGTTGTGGGTTAAAAATGGATATAGACAGGATGCTGCGTTGGGCAGAAAAGTGGAAGATGGAGTTCAATCTGGATAAGGGTGAGGTGATGCATTTTTGAAGGTCGAACAAAGGCTGAGTACAGAGGTAATAGTCAGATACTTAATGGTGTTAAAGAATAGAGGGACATTGAGATCCAAATCCATAGAGCAATCAAGGTTGCCATGCAGGTTTATAGGATAGTTAAGAAGGTCTATGGGATGCTGGGACTTTCCTTTGTTTAATGTCAAAAGCAATCCAGGACATGGCTGGAACATTCAGGGAACTGTGTTCAAGAGTCAAGAGATCATGTTGCAACTCTACAAATCTCTGGTGAGACCACAATTAAAAATATTGTGTTCAGTTCTGGTCAACTCATTTCAGGAAGGATGTAGAAGCTGTGGAGAAAGTGCAGAGGGGATTACCAGGATGTTGCCTGGATGGGAAACATGTCTTGTGAGGCAAGGTTAGCAGAGCTGGGACTTTTCTCTTTGAAGCATAGAAGGATGAGAGATCTATAAGATTCTGAGAGGCATTGATAAGGCAGACAGCTGATGCCTTTTTCCCAGGGTGGGAGTCACGAACTCCATAGGACAAAGTGAAGGGAGAAAAGTTTAGGGGAGACATCAAGGGTAAGGTTTTTTTTAACAGAGTTGTGGGTGCCTGGAATGCCTTGCCAGGGATGGTTGTGGAGGCTGAAACATTTGTGGCATTTAAGAGACTCTAAGACAGGCACATGGATGAAAGAAAAATAAATGGATACAATGTAGGGGGGTGGTTAGTTTTTTTGGTAGGAATATATAGGTTGGCACAACATCAAAGGCTGAATGGTTTGTACTGTGCTGTAATGTTACAACAGACTTTGGCCTCAAGATCAGTCAGAATGGGTGGGATAAAAATTGTATTTCACTGCAGGTTGTTGATAGAAATGACATTTGGGCATCATGCACAATACTTAGCTAGATTATGTCTGCTGCGTGTTGTGTACTCAGACAGCAGCAATAGAAATAGTTTTTTTTATTATGAAGTACCAATAATATAACACCTTTTCTAAAGTATCTAAACTTAACGCCCAACTATGCGCAAATATATGTGTGTGTGTGTGTGTGTGTGTGTGTGTGTGTGTGTGTGTGTGTGTGTGTGTAGAAATACACCAAACCATTACAATTCAGGCCCAATTCTGGAACATCAGTTCAAAGTCCACACTCAGAAATCCAATGTTGACATAAAGACTCTTAAATTGTTAATTTGAGAGACGGGGTTGACAGTCTGTTATAAACTCACAAAATCCTTTGTAGAGTGCTTCCAAAGAAATGTTCTTTTAAGATGAGTAGCAATCAAAATTCCTCTCTTCTTGGTGTCGGGGAAACGCAGCGAGTGGTGTTGACAAAGGTTCCAGAACCCTTTCGTGGGTCCGCCGAAATAGTGTGGCACATTAATTTCCCTTTGGTCATGCTGAGGTACACTCATCCTCCTTACAGAAAAAAGTCAGACAAATTGTCTGTTACCACACGAGGCCACTTCAGCACATTATCCATTCAATGAGATCCTTCTCCAAGTGGTGCTTCCTTAAAATGGCTCCTGATCAAACCGAGTAATGTTCCTTTAACATGTTGGTCACATGGTCTCTGCACCTGTGTTTTCCAGGGCTACTTCCTCTCTCTTCAGAAGTGGTGAATTTGAGTACACACTGACCCGAGCCTGTCAGCCCACAGTCAGTCTCCAAAGCTTGCAGGATTGCAGCTTGATTTGTTCTCTTAAAGTGACAGTGCCACTCCAATGAAAATGAATTGGGAGCATGTAATATGTGTGTTGAGGAAGAAGTTGAAGGACATCTTGCAGAGATTATGCCTTTCAGGTATGGCAAGAGTTAACACTAAAGATGATGTTCTTTTGGTCACTTTTATTTTTTTAATTGGCATTTGAAAGCACCAAAGAGCCCACAAATACCACCTTGGTGTTATATCAGAATCAGAATTTATTGTCATGAGCAAGTCACAAAATTTGGTGTTTTGCGCATTGTGCAAACATTCAGATAAACCACTTTTACAACAATAAATAAACAAAAGTAGGATGTTATTCCTTGAGGAGGAGTGAAGAGTGTAGCAAGAAAATAGGGAATAAGGTTTACATTGATACTTGAAAGTGGTGAATGAGTTGGATTTGTTTACAACCTGCAGCTCAGTCATTTAAAGTAATTGTGGAACAAGTGTAAATCTTCTTCAGGATGAATGGTATAATGGGATTCCCAGGTGAATGGTGTCATGGAGTTCCCAGGTGAATGGTGTCATGGAGTTCCCAGGTGAATGGTGTCATGGAGTTCCCAGGTGAATGGTGTCATGGAGTTCCCAGGTGAATGGTGTCATGGAGTTCCCAGGTGAATGGTGTCATGGAGTTCCCAGGTGAATGGTGTCATGGAGTTCCCAGGTGAATGGTGTCATGGAGTTCCCAGGTGAATGGTGTCATGGAGTTCCCAGGTGAATGGTATAATGGGATACCCAGGTGAATGGTATAATGGGTTCTCAGGATGAATGGTATAATGGAGTTCTCATTATACCATTCACCTGAGAACCCCATAATTCATTTAGTTATGGACAGAGCCCATAATTCATTTAGTTTAGGTTCCTTCTTCTTCTGCTGCTCTTCATTTCTGATACCCTGCTGGTCAATTTGGCCGGTGAGATCTCCAAATATCTTGGACATTTCTATATCGTGGTCAGCCTGTGCTTGAATCACTGCTTCAAAGCTTGGTTGAAAGTAGTCAATGTGATTGTTGTAAAATGTTTGCATCTTGTTGAAAAGCTGTTTATTGGGTTTAAAATCTTCATGGACTGGCCTTAGTTCTTCTTTTGCCTGGTGAAGCTTCACACCCACATAACCAGATTTCTCTTTCTCTTCATACTTTTCTAGTTTCAATTGCAGTCTTTTGTAATCTTGCAAGGTCTGTTCTCATTTCTATACTGCCATGTTGAGACTTGTTGACAGTCTTATGTGTGACTTCAGCTGCATCTAAAAGGAAGAAGATCTTTCATCTCCATTTTCTTTCATAGACTGAGCTGCCACATTCATCAGGTGGGAAACTGGCAGCAACTGTGGCCAAGATTGTGAAGCCTGGAATGAAGCTCCCAGCGATCACATGAGCACAAGCTAAAGAGTTGCACGAGATAGGCCCAACAGTTCAGAGGATAGACACGGCAGTGAAGGTTATGAAAACAGAGAAGCAGAGCACCATGAGTTTCCCCAAGGCAAAAACAAAGCAAAATGGTCACCTCAAACAGCAAATGCAGCAGGTGCAGAAGTCGACATATTCCAAAGATGTGTCCAGCCTATGGAATGTCCTGCTATAAATGTAGGAAGAAGAATCCTTTTGCAAATTGCCACGAAACAGGGGCCACCAAGAGAAAGCTGCAAACAGTGGACAAAGAAATGGAGGAACTCTCTGTAGATTCACTACAAACTGCTGCTGGTAAAACAGAAAGGATCGTCCAGTGACTGTGAATGAGACAGTCATTCCATTTAAGATCAACACCAGAGCCCAGGTAAATCTGTTACCCATGGATGATTACCAGACCCTCACTGTAAAGAGCAAGATTTATCCAGTGAAATTAAAAGTGACAGGCTACACTGGAGAGAATATTCCAGGAAAAGGGGACTGTATGGTGCCCTTCAAACACAAAAGGCAGCATCTAAGGTCACAGCTACTGATTGAAGAAAGGAGAATCCAGCCAATATTAGGTCTGTGTACATGTGAAGAGCTTGACCTGGTGAAAAGGGTTTTCATATTAGCTTCGAAGAACAAAGATTAGCACACAACACTCATGGAAGGAAGGATAACTACACTGGGGAAGTGATACTTTAATGGACAGAGAGAATCCACCTCATTATATGACATGAATGACAAAATGGAAAATGAGTTGGCCTTCTTACGCCAGCTAGAAGACAAAAATAGACAGTTACAGGAACGTCTGGAACTTGCCGAACAGAAACTGCAGCAAACAATGAAGTGATCAGAAATGTCATCAGAAGTAGAAGCTGAACTTGCCCAGCGAATTACAGCTTTGACAAAGGTTGAAGAGTGGCCTGGCAGCTTAGAAGAACGTTTGAGACATTTAGAGGCTAAACTTGAAGAAAAGAATCAGGAACTGAAAAAGGCCCGACAGAGAGAGAAAATGAATGAAAAACACAATAAGTGGTTGCCAGACAGTGGACAGATTGTTGACAGAATCTAATGAGTGAATTCAGCTGCATCTAAAAGTAAGAATGGCTGCATGAGAGGATAAGAATATATCGATGCATGAATCTGAACTATTAAGAAAACAACTTGAAGATTCTCTTCATGATAAGGAATTGGAAAATGCAAGTGTCAGATCTTTCACAGCAGAATAGGGAGGCATTTGATGAACTAGAAGATGAGCAAGGAAATCATATTTTACTTGAAAATGAAGTTAGTCCCTGCTGATATAAAGCAGTTCCTCCGAAGTGATTTCTCAGCATCTGATGTTGAGGAACTGCAACAACAAAATCAACTGGTGACTGTTCGTGAACTTGATAAATAGGAACCTCTTCATGGATTTCTGAACTTCAGCTGAATCTTGTGGATGCCCTGAATAAACTTAAATGACATTGTGAAACCAGAAGTCATCAGATGCAACTGGTAGAAGGAGACTGACCATGGAATGTAGATACTTCTGTTATGTAGATATAATATTGTGTTTTTTTAAAAGGGGAATGATGAGTTATTATGTGTGTAAATAAGAGACATATAAGGCAATTGAACAACTGAAAAGTGGCAAAGCAGCAGGTATGGATGGAATCCCCCCAGAGGTCTGGAAGGCTGGCGGCAAAACTCTGCATGCCAAACTGCATGAGTTTTTCAAGCTCTGCTGGGACCAAGGAAAGCTGCCTCAGGACCTTCGTGATGCCATCATCATCACCCTGTACAAAAACAAAGGCGAGAAATCAGACTGCTCAAACTACAGGGGAATCACGCTGCTCTCCATTGCAGGCAAAATCTTCGCTAGGATTCTCCTAAATAGAATAATACCTAGTGTCGCCGAAAATGTTCTCCCAGAATCACAGTGCGGCTTTCACGCAAACAGAGGAACTATTGACATGGTCTTTGCCCTCAGACAGCTCCAAGAAAAGTGCAGGGAACAAAACAAAGGACTCTATATCACCTTTGTTGACCTCACCAAATCCTTCGACACCGTGAGCAAGAAAGGGCTTTGCCAAATACTAGAGCGCCTTGGATGCCCCCCAAAGTTCCTCAACATGGTTATCCAACTGCACGAAAACCAACAAGGTCGGGTCAGATACAGCAATGAGCTCTCTGAACCCTTCTCCATTAACAATGGCGTGAAGCAAGGCTGCGTTCTCGCACCAACCCTCTTTTCAATCTTCTTCAGCATGATGCTGAAACAAGCCATGAAAGACCTCAACAATGAAGACGCTGTTTACATCCGGTACCGCACGGATGGCAGTCTCTTCAATCTGAGGCGCCTGCAAGCTCACACCAGGACACAAGAGCAACTTGTCCGTGAACTACTCTTTGCAGACGATGCCGCTTTAGCGCTTGACGTCTTGTTTTGCGTAAACTGCCAAAATGTTTGGCCTGGAAGTCAGCCTGAAGAAAACTGAGGTCCTCCATCAGCCAGCTCCCCACCATGACTATCAGCCCCCCCACATCTCCATTGGGCACACAAAACTCAAAACGGTCAACCAGTTTACCTATCTCGGCTGCACCATTTCATCGGATGCAAGGATCGACAACGAGATAGACAACAGACTCGCCAAGGCAAATAGTGCCTTTGGAAGACTACACAAAAGAGTCTGGAAAAACAACCAACTGAAAAACCTCACAAAGATTAGCGTATACAGAGCCGTTGTCATACCCACACTCCTATTCGGCTCCGAATCATGGATCCTCTACCGGCATCACCTACGGCTCCTAGAACGCTTCCACCAGCGTTGTCTCCGCTCCATCCTCAACATTCATTGGAGCGACTTCATCACCAACATCGAAGTACTCGAGATGGCAGAGGCCGACAGCATCAAATCCACGCTGCTGAAGATCCAACTGCGCTGGGTAGGTCACGTCTCCAGAATGGAGGATCATCGCCTTCCCAACATCGTGTTATATGGCGAGCTCTCCATTGGCCACCGAGACAGAGGTGCACCAAGAAGAGGTACAAGGACTGCCTAAAGAAATCTCTTGGTGCCTGCCACATTGACCACCACCAGTGGGCTGATATCGCCTCAAACTGTGCATCTTGGCACCTCACAGTTCGGCGGGCAGCAACCTCCTTTGAAGAAGACCGCAGAGCCCACCTCACTGACAAAAGACAAAGGAGGAAAAACCCAACACCCAACTTCAACCCACCAATTTTCCCTTGCAACCGCTGCAACCGTGTCTGCCTGTCCTGCATCGGACTTGTCAGCCACAAACGAGCTTGCAGCTGACGTGGACATTACCCCTCCATAAATCTTCGTCCGCGAAACCAAGCCAAAGAAAGAAAAAGAAAAATAAGAACTACATTTCCATGTATGCAATGCATGTGTTTGGGCAGAAACCAGAAGTGTGTTTATTACAGGGCTTGCAGACGTTGTCTCTGGGAAGTCGGTTGAAGCAGTTCAAAGTAAATAAAGTTGGTTAAGTGTTTATACCCACGTAAAGTCATTCTTCTTGGAAGAACAAACATAATAAAAGGGACAATTTAATCCAGCAGTTATGGAAATGTTTAGGAGCTACAAGTTTGACGTGTTCAACTAAGGACTAGAAGAAAAGGTTGACAAATGTGGTCAGGCAACAATGTGCAACTTCCAACTTTCCAGATCAGCCATTCCAGGTCACGTTGAAAGATGGGGTAATGCAGACAAACTGATATAATATTCACATGAACCTGGAGATTGGTCATCAGTTTGAAAATGACCATTAAGGATATGAGGTAGTTTCACATGGGATATGATTCTCAAAACTCAGCATCAATAAGTACAGGGTATGATGGCAACGGCCCTATTTTGCCCTGACTGTCAGTGATGTAATTACACAAAGTAACTTTAACAAGAAATTCATGGTTTCCAGGGCCCAAAAAGCACCACAAGTCATAATCTCAGCCCTGGTAATTCTCTGACCACGGGCATTAACAATTTTAAAGGTGAAGTTTGCAGGTGTCAAGAGCTCCATAGTGAAGATGGTTGATGTAGGTTAAAAGGTTCAGTAGATGATTTGATGCCCACCCAGAATACACATGCAGATGCTGACTGAGAAAAATAAACATACTATCAGCAAGGATTCGAGTTATAGGATGGATTCAATGATGGAGCTACACTGTACATGACATGGGTCAGGAACACAAGGAGCCCAAGGCTGAGTAAATGACAAACAGACGCTCAGAACTGAAGCACTTGGAATGGAGATTTCTGGCACGAGAAGTTGTCTTTGCAGTTTAGGCGTCATAAAGGGTAGAACCATAAAACCATTTAACACAAAAGCACAGAAACAGAACCTTCGGCCCATCCATCCCATGCTGAACTATTATGCTGCCTGGTTCCTTTGACCTGTACCCAGACTATAGCCCTCCATACCCCTCCTATCCACATAACTATCCAAATTGTTCTTAAAATGTCAAAATTGAGCCCACATTCACCATTTTAGCTGGGAACTCACTCCACCCTCTCACCACTCTCTGTGTGAAGAACTTCCTCCTAATATTCCCTTTAAATATTTCACCTTTCACCCTTGACCTATGCCCTCTAGTTCTTGTCTCATCTAACCAAGTAGATTGTTTGAATTTATAATTGGTTAAAGTTATAAAACTGTCTACACATGAAAATATTTATAAAGCAGAACTATGTACTTTGCATAGGATTATTTTAGTTTTTCAAAGGAAGTTGTGCCATATAGAAAGTACAATATATGAGAACTGGGGGCACCGACTGATACAATTTTGATGCATCTTCATACTAGACAGTGATGTTCATTTGAGTCATTGCCTTCAATAAAGGATGCTCTGTGGAAAGCTCTTTTTATTCAAGCAGTTACACCAAGAACTTGCATATTCTAGTGTCAAAAATGTTCATTCACTTTGCAATAAACTAGCTCAACTGACTTCTGTGAAACGACTGAACGAAACATAGTTATGACAGTCAGTATATACATCAATTCCTTTTTAACCCAGAATAATTGCATTTACCATATACAAATTAAAATGGAGCAAAACCTGACCATGCTTTGTTAACAAACCAGACATCTCCAGTTCTAAGGCAGACAAGAACAGCAGACTAGGGGTACATTGCAATCATCAATTCTCACTCCCAAGCACATATGGTCCTGACTTGGAAATAAACCATCAGTTCTAGTTATCCAAGCCTCTGAATCATTAGTTGAAGAAAATAACTACACTCTACTGCAGCCATTCTCAACATTTGTTTGGCTGTTGCCCCCCAAGGATTCTGCACAAAGATTATGGGCAAGTTTTACTTTCTCCTACCAACTACATATTTTTGCAATGGGAGGTGAAAAGGAAACAAGACTTTTACTTAAATGTGCTGTGGATCCCAGGGTGAAATTGTCAGATTTGTACAATCTGATATTTATTTCAACAAAGAGAGAATTTATAACAATGACAGGAATGAACTGAGTTAACCAAATGTAAATCATGAAATGACGTGCTCCATTAGCTAGACATCACTGAAGATGTCTATGAAGCGACAGACTTTGCAATGCTCTGCTTCCAAAATCACTTCTCACTGTGCCTTTCCACACCAGACAAATGTCCTTATCTAGTCCCTAATGATTGCAAAGTTTTCAAGTGTGCAGAAAGATTGGGCACATTAAACCCAACAACTGGCATATCTTCAGGATGTGGGAGGAAACAAGAACATCTGGGTGATATGCACATGGTTACACTTGGAGTAAATGCACACACTGGACAGGTCTGAATCAAAGCCCTGTTGCTAGAAATGTGCGCGGGAGCCACCGTTGCTCTTTCTGTTGTTTTGGATTTCCAACATCCAGCTCCAGAGAACAGGAAACAGTCTGGAAAATGTGGGCCCTGTGGGCTGCTAAACAGTTTTTGACTTCATTTGGAACACCTTCCCATATAGTGCATTTGGCAGTACAATGTGATGGAAAACAACTAGAAATTCAAATCTATTTTCAGCATTCTCCTTTTTTAACTATTAAAATTTAGATGTTTAAATATCGTAAACTTTTGGATCAGTAACAAAATAAAATTGCTGTTTCTTTCTGAAATGATAATAAATTTTACTTTATGTACAAGACAATTAGACCCTACTTGGAATATTGTGTCCAGTTCTAGTTATCTCATTACAGGAAAGATGTAGATGCTGTAGATCAGGGACAGAAGAGATCTACAAGGATGTTGCCAGGATTGGAGTGCATGCCTTATGAGGATAGGGTGAGTTAACCTGGTATTTTTTCCTTGGAGGCACAGAGGATGAGCGATGACCTGATGGAGGTGGACAAGATGATGAGAGGCATTGATTGAGTGGATGAACAAAAGCTTTTTCCATGGCTGAAATGGCCAACACGAGAAGACATGGATTTAAGGTGCTTGGGTGTAAGGACAGGGTGGATGTAAGAGTAGGTTTTTCACACAGAGAATGGTGGGTGTGTGGAATGCGCTGCCAGTAACAATGGTGGAGGCAGGTATAATAGGATTAAGTAGTACTATAAACAGCATCATTTTTTTAAAATGGTGAGCACTGCTAGAATTGTTGTAATGGCAACGTTGTTGGTGTAGAGCTGGGAGAGTGTGGAGCTCTGCAGGGTACACCCAAATGGTCCTAATGCCAATGGCTTTGTGCAGGCTTTAAAAGAGCTAATGGTATTTTTAATTAAAATTCTGCAACTGCCCAAGATGGCAGCACCTGGTACTTGGCAGCAGCCATGAGGGATTGCAGAGTCTGGGAAAGCAGCGGAAGGGCAGAGAGCACCAGAAACGGTGAGAACACCACCTACTGAGAAGGAGAAAGCAGAGGAGATGACCCCAGAGGATGGTGACCATGCAATAGACCAGTGAAGAGCTCAGAAGCTGAACGACCCACAGCTGCTTTAAGTGATCAGCGACTTGCAGTCAAGGGAACTGGGTTTGTGAGGGTCCTGCAGGCAAGAAGAGCACTGAAGGGTCTCGGATACTGAAGGCTCCCTGATTGTGTCAGAATTTTGGGACTGGAGCTCAGGTTGCCGATGGATCGAACAGGGGTCTGTGAGGTTTCAGAGGCTGGAAGCATATTGGAAGCAAATTCATGGACACTCAGTGTCTCTGAGGGGACTCTTATTTGCAATTCTTTTTCTCTTACTGTAAGGGGTGTTGGGCAGTACTAATTGCAACTCTTTGTCCGCGTTATGGCAGGCAAAAGGAAATTGCGCACAATGTTACATTTTCTGTATTATGACAGGATAATAAATCAATCTTGAATCTTTGAAGAGACTATGAGTGACATACATGGAACTGAGAAAAAATGGAGGGTTGTGCAGTGGGTAAATTCTAGATTCTAGGCAGTTGATAGAATAGGTTATTCAGACAGCATAACACTCTAGGCTGAAGGTCCTGTTCTGTGCTGTAAATTTCCATGTTCTATGTATCGCTAACATCTAAATAAAGTCCATTTGCAGAGTACAGATCAATATATAGGAGAGCGCTAAAGCTACTTGCAGGCAATACCCCTGCATGTATTTCAAGTATTGTGCAGCCTGTTGAGTGGTTTGTTCCATGACATAAGCTAAAAGAAGTCACATTTTCAAAGCATTAATTATTGTACAAAACCAGTATTACATATAATACAATTAAAATGTTAAAATGAGTTCCTATCCATTGCTCTGCGGCAGTCAGAGGAAATGTTCTGTGATGGGTTCGTCTGAACCTCTGGGTGCTGAAGCATTCTTTGATGTCATTCCACTGCCTTTTTTATGGCTCATTATTCTATAGATTCACTGAGCAAAGGATCTTTGGACGTGTCTTATCCAGGTGCACTGTTTGAAGGAGATTGCTTGCTTCTTGCACAGGAGATGTAGAACTGAGTTATGTTTCCTGAAGGGAAGCAGATGTTTTTCTTCTAATGCTCCAAGCAGCCATGACTGTTTTTGTGGCATGGTACAAGGTTCTTTCTTCCTTCACATTGATGAGATGAAAGGTCCATTTCTCATACTTACTTAAAAGAAAGCAAGAATTTTAGCCAAGTGACCATTCTTCAAAACCAAAGGGTGTGTGGAAACTGTAGAATGTCATGTCTCTGTGGTACAGTGTCAAGCTTCTGAAGTTTGAAATGAGAAAAGTTGGAACAAAATTGATGATGGATTGAATTTCATTCTATTCCTTAACACTGGATAACAAAAATGGAAAGAAAAGCCTACTGTTAGTCAGCTTACTTATTTGACAAGCAAATGTTCTACAGTTACAAGAATGAAGTCAGGCATTCTTGTGCTAAAGATAATGTCAAGAAGTCTCTTTTCAAATTGGTCCAGAGGAAAACAAATAAATGCAGAGAATTGAAGAGAAAGCACATCACAGTTAACAATAATGATAGTTTGGGTGCCTTGCATCAGGGCTGCTACTCAGATTCATTGCCAGCAAATTCCACCCACCTGCATTGAAAATGTCCATATGCAAAGGGACATTCCCCGCTGATCCTTCACTTCTGACCAGGTGTCTGACATTCAGCAAGTAGGGCCTTGAGAGAGAATCCTGAGGCCTCAACCCCACAATGCTCTGACAACCTTTTGCAATGCCTATCAACATCAAAGGGTTTGGATCAGTTTTAAAATCTGATAGGTTCACTTAAAATAAAGTTAATTAAGACGCTGGATAGCCATGCAAGTTGGGATTAAAAACAAATCCTGAAATGTGCCATTTCAAATCTCAGCCTTTTACCAGGCATGTACCGGCCAAAATCAAGACCATTCAAACGTTAACAGTATGTGCTTCATTTTCATTTGGATCTTTTTTCTATTGCAATACAATTCTTACACTTCAAAGAATAATGTTTTTGCATCAAAGCAATCATGTCATTTGTGGGCTGATCTCGCCTCAAACCGTGCATCTTGGCGCCTCACATTTCGGCGGGCAGCAACCTCCTTTGAAGAAGACCGCAGAGCCCACCTCCCTGACAAAAGACAAAGGAGTAAAAACCCAACACCCAACCCCAACCCACCAATTTTCCCCTGCAACCGCTGCAACCGTGTCTGCCTGTCCCGCATCGGACTTGTCAGCCACAAACGAACCTGCAGCTGACGTGGACATTTACCCCTCCATAAATCTTCGTCTGTGAAGCCAAGCCAAAGAAGAAAGAAGTTTCTGAAACTGTAGCAAAGGTATTAAAAATGTTCCTATTGCTCGGGAACAATGATCTGGAGCTCTGGACACGTGTACTCACCCAGTGGGGTGACTAATAGTAAATAGCTCAGGGTTGTGGATGGAGACAGGAAGTCTGTTTTAGGGGATGTCATAAAACTCTCTGGCTTAGTGCCTTCTTGGCTGATAAATGTTCAAGGCAATCTAGTCTTAACAGTTTAGGGAGAAGTCATGCAAATATTTATTTTTGATGACCAGGCCAACATTTATCCCTCACAGCATAACTTCAACAAATTTATATGGTCGGTTGAAAGAATTTGCTGTGTAAAATTGGCTGTGTCATTCCCTATCACCGTAATAACACATTTCTGAAGTTGTTTAATAGCTGCCACATAAACCTAACTCTTTCTTTTTTAGATATCAATATAGGTGACAAAAAGTTGAGTAAATATAGCTCTCACCAAAAAGTTAAGTAAAGCCATCTTACATCATAACCTAATTCTATGTCTCTGCCCAGTTCAGAATGAAACATCTGTCTCAGATTTTCTGTCCATCTTGACCTCCAACACATTATGTATAGAATTTACATTTTATGTTAGTCGTTCTTTCTTGGGCAGAGACAGATGTTTGCACTTTTCATTATTCTTATCATTTGTTGTTTCCCCTTGCTGAAATTCTGAAATTTCTTGGCGTTGTGTCTCTCACACAAGCAAGGACAAGAGTAATTCGCAATAAAAGCTCAATCCGGTTGGTGTGTGAGAGGAACATGGAGATTGCTTTCGATGCTGCAGAACACATCATGGACATGGCTATATAGAAGGCCTCGAAATTGGTTCAGGAAAGGAACAATGAATATTGTAAATGATAGGAAGTGTAGCCTCTGGATATGACTGAGAAAGTACGATTAGCATAAAATCAAACAAAAAATTGCTTTCAGCAAAAAGTTGAGTATGAGGAAAAGCTTGTGAGACAAAATATATAAAATCAAAGTTGAATATATATCTAAAAATGAAGCCTTCTTATTTCTCTAGCTTTAAGAGACTGACATTTCTTTTTATGTCTCATCATAATGATAAGGAAATTAGTTATGGTAAGAAAAATGTCCTGACCTAATTCTTCAAGTGGTCATGAAATTTGAAATTTGAGGCTGGAGGGGTAAATCAATGTACATTCAATGCATGAGCTGTTGTGTTAAAAATGGGAGTGGAGTGAAATTACAAAACAAATCAGCGAACAGATGCAGGTTTGTTGAGTTATTTTTGTTGGGTGGTTGAGGCTAAAGGCTATTCCAGAAGCAAGGGGAAATCCCCTCTCTTCCCCAAGTAGTACTGAGGGATATTTTAACCTTCAAAACAGGCCAATGGGGCCCTTGGTTCAATGTCACTTCTGAAAGATGTGCATCTACTCAGACTTCCTGACACAGAAGACGTTATGTTATCACCATGCTAAGTTACCGTTTAAATTTTGCTGTGGCAAACTGGTTTACATAGAAACATCGAAACATAGAAGATAGGAGCAGGAGTAGGTCATTCGACCCTTCGAGCCTGCTCCGCCATTCAACGAGATCATGGCTGATCTTAAAGTTCAGTACCCCGTCCCCGCCTTCTCTCCGTAACCTTTAATACCCTTATACTGAAGAAATAGATCTAATTCCCTCTTCAATAGATTTAATGAACCTGCCTCTACTGCCCTCTGTGGCAATGAATTCCACAGATTCACCACCCTCTGCGTCAAGAAATTCCTTCTCATCTCGGTCCTAAATGGTTTGCCTATTATCCTCAAACCATGGCCCCGGGTTCTGGATTTTCCCACCATTGGAAACATCCCATCTGCATCCACTCTGTCCAGTCCTACCAGAATTTTATAGGTCTCTATGAGATCCCCTCAACTCCAGCGAGTACAATCCCAATTTGCGCAATTTTTCCTCCTAAGTCATTCCTGCCATTCCAGGTATCAGCCTGGTGAATCGCCTCTGCCCTCCCTCCATTGCAAGAACATCCTTCCTTCGATAAGGTGACCAAAACTGCACACAATACTCCAGGTGGGGTCTCACCAAGGCCCTGTACAGCTGCAGTAAGGTATCCTTGTTCCGATACTCAAACCCTCTTGATATGAAGGCCAACATACCATTTGCCTTTTTAACCACCTGCTGTACCTGCATGCTCGCCTTCAGTGACTGGTGCACAAGAACCCCTAGGTCTCTCTGCACTTCCCCATCTCTTAATCTATTGCCATTCAAATAGGAAAGGGGCCACCAAAAACATCTCTCTCTCTCTGTTTAATTGATATGGTGCATAATGCAAAGTGCCAAACATCCACTTCTGGCTTGGAAAAAGGACACCTATTATGACAATCAAATTCTATCTGAAAACATGAACGGGCTTTTTCTCCATCATTTTCGGCCCATATAGTTTCAAGCAGGACCTGGTGAACAGCTACAACCATGAGCATGTTTGAGACCAAGAGGTTCCTTTACCATGTTTTAACAAGGGTGACATGGTTAGTGTAGCGGCTAGTACCACGCTGTTACGGAGCCAGTAACTGGGACCATCTTCAAATCCCATGCTGTCTTTAAGGAGTTTGTACACTATGTTCTCCCCATGTCTGTGTGGGCTTTCTCCACTTTCCTCCTGCCCTTCAAAACATACTGGCAGTTGTAGGTTAATTGGGTGTAACTGGCAGCATGGTCTTGTGGGCAGAATGTGTCTGTTACCATGCTGAATCACTACATTTACATTCAAGTTCCTACCATTGTAAAAAAGTGGGATTAACAAATAACAAACAGTTGTACAATATCTAATGACCTAAAATATGCCCAACCCTCAAAGAATGGACTGAAAGTCAGGGCATTTGGAATGTTGTGAAGACACTCCCCATGCATTACAAAGTCATCTTGAGCAGAGTGCGACAGCTCAATACTATTTACAGCATCCACTGGACTGGGCCTCACTATGTTGGGTTCTGATTATCAATAACGAAACGCAGTAATAATCACGAAAGGCTGGAGGTGTGAAACTGTAGGCTTTTATGAACTAAGAACAGGAATAACCATCAACTCATTGACCGATCAAAGCAAAAAGAAAGGGGGACATGCAAGGGGCTATGGGTAGGATCGGTCTCGGGAGGTGTGTCCAGCCAGCAACAGCCAATCATGGCACATCAGTTGTTTACCACATCCAGCCTTCCTTTTAAGAAGAGTCCTGTGGGGTGAGAAAAAAAGAGAGGGTGAAAAATCTGTACATATATCCATTTTACAGGTTATGTCTGTCAGGGGGTCTCCTTTGTCGCAGCGAGGGACATGGCAATGGTTGGGGCACTGCCGTAGCATCCTGAGCAGCACATGAGGTTGGCCTAGTAACAGTTTGTCAAGCGGTGGGAACAGGTGGGGGAGTGTGGAGCTGGTACATTGTTGGTGACAATAGTGGCCAGGGGTAGGGGTGGTCAGCTGTAGGTTCTGGGACCCCTAAGGTTGAAGTGGTGAGGGGGGGGGGGAGAGTGTCTGTTGAAAGTCAATGATGGAAGGGGAGGCCCCCAATGGAGCAAGGTCTTAGATTGAGATGGTGTCCTCGTGCCCATCAGGGAAGACAACGTAGGGATATTGAGGGTTAGCATGGAGTAAGCGGACCCACTCACCCAGTGGATCAGTCTTAGACTGCCTGGCGTGCTTCCGAAGCAGGACTGGTGTTGGGGATGTAAGCCAGGTGGGCAGCGTAGTCCCTGATGCAGACTTTCTAGGGAAAGCAAACATCCATTCATGAGGTACGTTGTTAGTGGCCATATATTAAGGTGACTGGACCAAGTGGAGGGTCTGGGAGGACTTCTTGCCATTGGGAGACAGGGAGGCCTCAGAGCCAGGAGGATGGTTTCCCAGATCGTGGCATTCTCCTTTTCCACTTGCCCATTCCCTCTTGAGTTGTAGCTGGTGGTCCCGCTCATGGTGATGCCCCTGGCCAGCAGGTACTGATGAACCTCATCACTCATGAATAAGGTTGCACTCTGCTCAATATGAATGAAGCCAGAAGCCAGGGTACCCAAACAGCATGAAGATATGGCGGATGGCCTTGATAAATGTGGCCATGGTCATGTCTGAGCATGAGATTGCAAAAGGGAAATGGGAGTATTCCTCAATTATTGTAAGGAAGTAGTGTTACGAGCCCAAAGGACCCCAAAACCCAGCAGCAATAGACATTCACCAAGACAAGTGGTTTTTAAAACAAAAGTTATTTTTAATCAACTTTAAACATGAATATAGAATCAAACTTTATACTTATACTTAACTAGATAATAACCCAAATTAACCCCCTTCAAATTCTTAGTGCATGTGTATGCAATGTGTGTGTAAATTTAAGAAAAGTTTTTTGGTTCACAGTTCAATCTCACTTCTCCTTCTTCCAAGTTCTCTGGATGCAAGCAATTCTTATACTGTGCACAGAATTTAACATGTACAAAGTTCACTAGGCTTTGGTGCTTGAAAGGTAAATGTTCACCGCTCAGGAAGGTTCTTGTAGGGTTTGCAGAGAGAGATTTGTTATTCCAGGATTTCCACAACTGAGGTACCACCATTAGGGTCCTCAAGGTCTCGCTGATGAAACTTGCCCCATCAGGGTTTTCCAGATGATATCCTCTTTCTTTCAGGCTTCCACCTCAGAATTCTGTTCTGTTCCTCTTATTCCAAGAGAAAAACATCAGTCAGACAGCACCGGAGACTGGGAACCAGAGATGCATAGACCTTACATGCCAATTCTATCATTTTGCAATAAGAACTGATATCAGCAAAAGAAGATCCTATGGAGAAATTTTGTAGGTAAGGCTATAAAGTGAATTAAAAGGTTATAAATTCCATAAAATTTAAAAGAATTATAGGTACTTTCATCAAAATGTATGCACTTCTGAAAGGGCACAACAAATATTGGGAGAATGTTTCACTTGGATGGGAGATACAGGTTCACACCATCTCTAAATAAATGGCCCTCCAACCTGTGACTAAGAAGAGATTATTTTTCACTTAAAGTTTGTGATGCCTTGGGAATTATTCTACCAGATAGCTGTAGATGCTGAATGTAGCTGTAAGTATAGTTAAATTTTAACATTCGTAAATTGTTGGATATCATAGGTGTCAAGGAAGGGATGGTTCAGGAACTGGAGCTGAACTACAAGAAAAGTGGAATTATCATTAACTGTTCAAAATCTCTATCAGTGATTTGAGTGAGTAGATCAGTGTGCAATATATTCCTGTGCTGGTAACAGGAAAGTGGGTGGGAATTGGATTGTGAGAGGGATGCGGGCAGATTGAGGAAGGGCTCAAGCCTGAAACATTGGTAATACATCTTTTCCTCCTATATACTCTGCAAGACTGACAGTTCCTCCAGCATTTTTGTGTTTAAGTTTCAGGACAATATAGGTAGGATAATAAAATGGGCAAGGACATAGGAGATAGAATATAGTGTGGAAAATGTGGGGCCATTGACAAGCAGCAAGAAAAAGAAAGACTTTTTTGGGAAGAGGTGTGAATGGTGATTCACATCAACACATTTATTAAGAGACATGACAGGGTCGATGCAGAGCTGAGATTTCTCTTGACTGTTCTCATTTGTGAAGCAGCTGAGGAGATTCAGAGGAGAACGTCATCCTGGCAGACTTTTATAGTTATGATCCTGGCTGAGATCGTTGGCCTCAAACCACCACAACTATTATTCTTTGTGCAAGATATGTCTCTAGGCACTGGAGAGTTTCCCTGCCAATTCTCCTTGAAATGGAGAAAGGTGCAGCCCGCCATCTGTAAGTAACTATAATGGTCACCAGATCTCATCGCTGAAGTCTTCATCTCTGTATAAGGCAGCCTTTCCCTTACCTCTCCAATTCTCTGTATAAGGCAGCCTTTCCCTTACCTCTCCAATTCTCTGTATAAGGCAGCCTTTCCCTTACCTCTCCAATTCTCTGTATAAGGCAGCCTTTCCCTTACCTCTCCAATTCTCTGTATAAGGCAGCCTTTCCCTTACCTCTCCAATTCTCTGTATAAGGCAGCCTTTCCCTTACCTCTCCAATTCTCTGTATAAGGCAGCCTTTCCCTTACCTCTCCAATTCTCTGTATAAGGCAGCCTTTCCCTTACCTCTCCAATTCTCTGTATAAGGCAGCCTTTCCCTTACCTCTCCAATTCTCTGTATAAGGCAGCCTTTCCCTTACCTCTCCAATTCTCTGTATAAGGCAGCCTTTCCCTTACCTCTCCAATTCTCTGTATAAGGCAGCCTTTCCCTTACCTCTTCAATTCTCCAACACAGTGACAGTCTCTCTCTCTCTCTCCACTTGCCATTTGTCAAGATGACAGCCCTTCAGCTATATTTGGCCCAACTGAATGAACATCTGCCTGAACAAATCAGCTCCATCAACAATTATGTGCATTCTTTCTGTTCCGACTCCATCCATTTCATATCAAACAAATTACATCATAAATCTGCACTTTCCTATTAAAAACAATGAAGTCCAAGAGAACAAAAAAACAATCTATGCCCTTCTAGTTAATGCCCGGATTCTTAAAGTCTGTACTTACCTTTCTCTTTCCAAATATCAGCTGTGCCTGGTGATGTTGTGTGGTTTGGTTGATAATGATTATCTTGTCACAGCAGCTAGCTGTAATGTATATCAGCATGTTAAATTTCTTCCATGTTCGGATCATGCATTTAAGCAAAGCCAAAGCTTTTCAGTCAACCTGAATGGAACGTAATGCACGGCTTTTCTTGTACTGACCTGTTTGTTTAGATCTCCAGCTAAGATTATAACTGTTGGGAATTTAAGTGCCCCAAGGAGCTCCGATCTCCATAGGACACTTGCTAGCTTTACATGAAGTTACATATTAGACCAGTAAAGTGGATATAAATGCATCCTATAACAAGTCACAAGCTCTGAGAAACTCAGACAGTTATTCGGATGGTTTAGGTCATGCACAATGTATGAAGACTCTGCTCAAAGAGAGAACTCAGATGAAAGCCGACAATTATTATGATAACAATATTTTCCTATTGATTTTCTTGTGACTTTGTGGCATTGAGACGCCTTGGATTCCGAAGAACGCTGATCTGTTCCTTGGCAACATTGACATTGCAGCAGCAGGTGAGAGAGACCTCGGATAAGTAGCTACTCGACTGCTGTCTACCATGAACACACAATAAAATAAACAATCATCGTTGTTTATGGAAATTCTACTTGAATTCATAATCATTTGATAACAGAATCTTCTCACACAAAAATAACTTGTTGTTATGGGATGATTGAAACCGCTTGAGATTCCAGGCACAATGCTCGTCTCTGAGGTTAATATATAATCAATTTCAGAACATTTATGTCTGCATTAATCTGGGTTTAATTCAATTCTTCTCCCAGGGTCGAGTGCATTGTCTTGGAGAGATTTCACTATCAAATACTTCAGTCATCCAAATCAGAAGTAAAGGAGATAGATACAAAATATATTTCATTAAATGTTTCTAAATCCTTGGAGAATTATAATTCGACTGTTCCCTGATCCATCCTGTCTTATCCATGGATTTCCACTGTTTGTTATGACTTATTATGCTATTCATGTTCCGAAATACAAATACCGTATTTGATCACAGTCAGTCCTCAACACGTAACTCGTATTGATGCTAATTATACACTAACGCTAAAACTTCAACCTTTAGTCCAGAATGAGTTCGACAGCTGGCACATTGTGAATCTGCTTCAATTCTCAAGTATAATGGAAACTTGCTTCATATTGATCTAGAATGGAATGACAATTATTCTGAACAAGAGCTCTAAAGCAAAACCTCGTCATCATATTTTGATGACCAATTGGAGTTACCTGCCTTCTCAATTAATTCTTTGTTTCTTTCTGTCAATTATAGGGAATGCAATCCTAACTCTGATAATCATGTAATAGTTTTGCATGGGATGATCAAATGATATATTTCTTACCAAGGCTCACTAAATTGTCTCCCATGACTTTTCAATCTGGCATCTACATAATCCAATCCTCTACCCCAATATTCCCCCTTCAACCTTTTCTCCATACTGACCAAACAGCTCTTCTAAAAACATAAGAACCTAAGAGATAGAATCAGGTCAGCCATCTGGCCCACCGGCTTAATGATTCCCCTACTATGCAAAGCTCTAACTGTATATTTAATAGCCTTTTTCTGCATCCTTGGGAAGTGAATTCCATAGATTCACTACCCTCTCCAAAATTCAGTTCCTCTTCATGAGCTCATCAAAATCTATTCCCCCAAATCTTCAGGCTATGTCCCTTAGTTCAAGTTTCATTTACCAGTGGAATCAAATTTTTGCCTCTTGCGGACTGGGTTCAGACCAATGACTCCATTCTCCACAACACAGTCAAGGATGGCCAGACAGGTTGTGTGAAACACACACTTGGGCTTGTTTTATGTAAGATTAAGGAACTTGGCTGTTCCTGGTACTGTAGGGGAAAGATGCTGCACTGTGTCTGGGTATATAAAGCTCTCCGTGCTCCCGATATTGAGTAAGCAATTCGTCACGTGGCCATTTACCTGAATATCCATCATCAACCTAGCGAGTTGATGTGGGCTGTCCTGGTTGAGTGTGATGGAGGCCAGTGTTGAGTCGCTGCTCATCACTGCTGTGGAAGACGGTGGTGTCCAAGATGGTGACCTCCAGGGCTCGGACATGGTGCTGCTGGATCCCAAAGATGGCATCCAAGATGGCCGCCATGGCCCACATGCAGCATTGCTGGGTATCAATGATGGTGTCAAAGATGGCAGCCCCCACAGATCGCACATGGAGCTGGTGGCCCCTCTATGACGACAGTACGGTGTCCCCGACGATCTGCATGCAGTGCTGATAGGAAGAGGTTCTGACACACACTTTGGTGTAGTGACCCCTCTTCCTGCAGATGGAGCAAGTTGAATCCTTCACCGAGCAGTGTTTCCTCTAATGCTTGCCCAGGCCACAAAAGTAGCACTTTGGGTGTGGTCGGGTCACCACCAGAGCTGAACAAAAATGACAGGAGGTGGTTACGGAGCACTGCTGCTTTGGTCAAGTCGTTAGCGGAGTGGGGGAGTGGCAGTGTGTCCCAAGATGGCAGTGCTCAGGGTAACCACGAGGCAGCCATGCTGTTGGTCGAGTAAACCTCCATATTTTGGAGAGCCACCTCCAGCGTACCTGCCAGCTCAATTGCTCACCACAGACTGAGGTCCCCTTGCTCCAAGAATCTCTTTTGTATGCAGTTCGACCTGATCCCTGTAATATAAGACATCCTGGTTCAGACCCTCTGTGTTCTCTGAGATGGACACAGCCTTGCCTTCACAGGCCCTGCCAAGTGCTCGCAGGGACCGAAGATATTCGGTGTTGGACTCACCAGGTCATTGTTGCAGGTCACCAGCAGATGTCTGGCATAGACAACATTGGTTTTATTTCGAAACTGTCCTTTAATTATGTCCATGGCTTCCTGGTGTGAGGCAGCGTCCCTGATCATGGAGGACACCAGGGTGCCAACCCGGGAGTGCAACGCTTGTAGTTTACCAGTCTGTGATCGCACAATAGTGCAGGAAGGCTTCAAAACAGCGCGGCCAGAGCTCAAAGTTGGTGGATGCCTCAGGTCAATCTCCAGCTTCTCTGGCATCAGGATCTGCTCCATTGTAAAAAAGCGTTTTAAGTGATTAAAATTGATGCTCCATCAATTACTCAAAAGACTGTGGTTGAGAAACCAATAGGCTTTTATTCATATAAGTACAAAGGCACATCCATACTGTACGACTGTCCTGCACTGAGAAGGGGGCTGTGAAACAGTCACCTTTATACAGGAGCCTGTGAGGAGAGGCCACACGTACAATCGGCTAATGGATGTGCCCGACCAGACAACTATATATAACAGTGGTTTACCACAATCCCCTCGCTCTTCCCCTCATCCCCTGTCTCCCCCCCCACCCCTGTCCCTCCCTCCCTCTCTCCCTCTCTTTGAAATATTTGACGTCCAAAACAACCTGAACATCATTATATCTCTTGATGCCTCTACTCATGGAGGTGGTGAGACCCATACTTTCCTGGAGTCTTTCTTGACAGCAATAATTATGATGATTCCCAAAAAGGACAGGGAACCATTGAAGCCATCCTCTTATAGCCCTAGCTCGCTTCTGAATATGGACTATAAGATAATAGCCAAAGTCTTGTAAATAGATTCACTAGATATTTGCCAGAATTTAAAAAAAACAGATCAGGCAGGGTTTGTACAGAAAAGGCAACTGGCAGACAACATAAGTAGATTACTTAATATAATACATTTGGCACGGATGGATGGATTTGAGTGCAGCCGTTGCTCTGGATGCAGACAAGGCCTTTGACATGTTGGAGTGGAGTGTTGGAAAAGTTTGGTTTGAGGCAGTCATTCATAAATTGGGTCAAGGCACTGTATCATAAACCCAGGGCCAAAGTTGTTACCAATGGGCAAACATTTCCAGCCTTCCCACTAACCAGGTCTAGTCGTCAAGGTTGTCCTCTGTCCCTGGCTCTCTTCATATTGACCATTGACCATCACCAGGTCCCAGTTATTCAGGGATTTAGAGTGGGCCAGGAAGAACACAAATTAATTTATTTGCTGTTGATGTGTTGATATACTTAATGGAACTGGTGGTGTCATTGGTCAAGTTGCAACGCACACTGGAAGATTAGATAAAATCTCGGGATACAAAATGAATTTCAATAAGAGTGAAATAATGCCACTAACAAAAGGAAACTGTAAAGAATACCAGCAGGAAAGTAAGATCAAGTGGCCACAAAAGGAGATTAAGTATCTGGGGATAAGGGTTGACAATAACTTACAGAATTTATATAAACTGAATTATCTCCCTCTGCTTAGAAGGATCGAGGAGGACCTGCACAGGTGGATGAATCTGCTCTTGGAAGGATCGAGGAGGATCTGCGCAGGTGGATGAACTGGCCCTTGGAAGGATCGAGGAGGACCTGTGCAGGTGGATGAACAGACCTAAACCTGAATTGCCAGACCAATGCTTTAGATGCGGCGTTGAGACAGGAACCTTTGTGCATGGTCCAAGGTGAGACCCTTCTGAGTGGAACTAGGCCAACTCCTAAGAAAAATCATAGGAAAAGAATTTCCACGGGTCCCAGAGTTGTTCCTGTTGAGAAACATAATGGACACAAGATTTACAATGAACCTGTCCAAATTTCAAATTCAATTTGTCATGATCGCATTGGCAGTGGCCAGGAAGTGTATAGTTGTTCCCTGGAAGTCTGACTCTTGCCTGAGTATTACTCACTGGAACACGGAAATGCAAAGCTGGGTTCCCCTGGAGAAAATTACTTACAACTTAAGGAAAAAGTATGACAATTTGGCAACCATACTTAAATTCCATTGAAGCACGATTATAGTGTGGACCATCGTGCTTCGCCTTCCCTGTCTACCCCTCATTTGGCAGGGGTGGGGGAACCTATCCCATTCCAACCAATTAGGAAAAGTCAAGAGAAGAAAACAGCTGAGCACTGGCTGCCGGGTCGTGACAAACCCATAAACCCTGATGTCTTATACCTTTGTTCTGAGTGAATTGAATGTCATGTGTAACTGTGGTTAGTTCCATGTTAAATGTGAGGGTTGGGGAGGGAGGGGGATGAAAAGAGCCTGAACTCTGCAGAAAACTGTACAAAATGGATAATTGTCAACTGTCGTCAATGCTGATCCTGTAACATTGACACTAACAATGTTAATAACTGTTTGAGTTTGAGTTTGGAAAATCATAAATAAAATATTCAAAAAAAATCACCTTAAAAGTTTACAATCACATACCATTTTTAAGATATAACCTTTTTTTGGTGATTTCCTGTCATATTTGAAGTCTACTTCAAGCAGACAAAACCATGATGTGCAACATGTCTGAAAATTTGTTTTCTGCATTCGCACTTGGATGTCTACCCGGCTGATCTTGGTGCAGTCAGTGCCGAACATGGTGAAAGGTTTCACCAGAATATTGTGGCCATGGAAAAGAGGGCCACAGTTGTCCTTAGGGCAACTGGAATCCATCAATGCTGGCCAACGATTGTTGGACACTGACACGAGAGTCATCAGATGATGAATACAAATGAAAATCACTGGCAAAACATTTTTAGGTCAGTTGAGCTAACACAATGTGTCAGTGTCATTATGCAATTCAACATGTTAAATTCAATAAAAGTTAGTTTAATGTTTCTCCAACTTCCTACATGATACAGTAAATCTGAAATTATCTTTGTGTTCAGTTTGAATTTGTCTATCACAATCCCCATTTTTTTTCAGGAAACAAACTTTTTGAAAAAATTTGCTGTCCAGTATTACTTGTTTCTTAGCACATTCCACTGCCTTGGTTTGTAACTCTTAATGCCTATCAGTGATCTACTAACCTCAGCTTTCAATTTTTCATATTAAAGAATCACAAGGCCATTCAATATCTCCTCCCTTTGTTTGAATTGTTTTTCTTGGACTAATTTTATGTTTATGCTGCTTTGCCTTGGACTTCCTTAGTTGTCTCTGCTTTTCCTCTTTCAGCTCTTTGATTTTAAACTGGCATTTGACAACCATTTAACATTGACGTTCAGGAGAATTCATGCCATTTTCATACCGTATGGTTTGTCCTGTAGCTGAAGCCAATAGGTCCTTCCTGAGGGGCAGTGCACAGAAGCAAATGCATTGTTGACAGAGCTTTATAGAACTCGAGCATGGTTTACATTCCAGCTCCTGTGATATAAAGAGCAACATTCCATGAGTTTTTATGTTTTTTGTAGCTGCCCCTCATGATCGGTGACTCTCTATTCGTCTCGAGAAAACAACCTGAATTAACTTTCTCCACTTTTAATAAAATGAATCTGATTTTTGAAGAATAATTCCTTGTAATATAGAAAAAAGTAATTCTCCCTTCTAACAGCCATATCCACTGTGTCCACCTTCGTTGGAGCTTCTATCCAACTGTCTGCTGAATGAGAGGACGTTGAGTGGTGGGTAGATGAAATGATTTGTCTGGAGACAAATCCAAGGAAACTCTTGTCTCAGGCCATTTGCCATTCCAGAAGAATCTACAATGAAGACTTTGCCAGGAAAATGTATAAAATCTCTGATGAGCAGAGCTGGGAGATGGAATTAATAAAATAAAGCCACATTAGATCAATTGAAATGATATATGACCCAATAAAAAACTGATAAAGGGTTGATGCTAACACCATCTGCCCAACAGAAACAAAGTGGAAAAGTTCTCCAAATCGATGTGAGCAGAGGCATTCATCTGCTGCTCTCTCAACATGTTCATTGAGACCCCTCCAATGTGTGCCCCAGGTGCCTAACAACCACAGAGTAATCACTTTGGGCAAATCATAATGTTTATAGGATCTTCTTGCAATCTCAAAGGACCACTGGGTGGAGCACATGGCCATTATTTCAAAGGATAATTTCTCAAAAAAAGGAAATTGAAAGAAGATTTTTATTGAGCCAAGTGATCTTCAGGGACTCTGCCAAAAAAGCAGTTGGTGCTAAACATGCAATTTCCCAGAAATTCTGAACTGATCATCAGGAGTGCATTTGTCCACACTTCCAATTCTTATCACGAAATCTCCATTTATCAGCTGTTGATTTTCAGCCAAAGAAAGTGACACCATAGAGGAGCGTGGATGCAATCATTGGTAAAATTCAAAGATGGGGAAATCAGCAAAAGGACTTCAAATAAATAAGAACAAAATATTATGCTGCATATTCAAGCAAAGTGTATGTGAGGAGGACTGCTGGAAAATAACGGCCTTATTTGAATTTGAGAAAAACAGAACTGGAGGTAATGAAAGAGAGTTGGAGAAAAGTGCAGAGCAATGTTTTGAATTAGCCAAGAAGTCTCTTAATCCTTTCTATGCCAGTGATCCACTGCAGATTCAGCAAAACGGCTTCCAAGAAAACCTTACTTATTTTAGTTGATCACATAAACAGACCAGAGTTGTATTTTTAATGTGCATATTAAATGAATCACGTACAAACATCATGTTTCTGTCCTTTTATTTACAAAATGTAATAATTTCAATAAATATTATCTGTGCTACTATTTTATTCAATAAAGCCACTTTTAAAAATAAGCAAATACGGGAGTGTGGTTTACCCTGGCTGAGGTGTTAATTAGCAATATTACTTATGTAAACTTAACTCTTTCAAACAAATGCAAGCATATTTCAACACTCAAACATTCTAGGACATCCATTGCATGTTTTTAGGGGTGTTATCAGTCATATAAAACAAAAACTCAGATATTTAGAATTCACTAACCTCTTCTCTTATTTGATTTTAATTACCTAATTCCAGACCACTATCAAAATCACCAGATTACTCCTGCATCAATAAAATATTTCTTATCCTGTTTAAATAATAAAGGATGGAGCTTCCAGGATGCAACTTTTTATATGCCTACGGTTTTTAGACAAATCTCTCATCTTTTCACACAATTTAAAATTTAATTCAGGCACCCCCTGCTTTTTGCACATACCTTGAGGAAGGGCGCAGGCCCAAAATGTCACCTATAGCTTTACCTCCAATGGACATCGCAAGATCTGTTAAGTTCCTTCAGTATTTTTGTGATTTTACTACCGTCACAGCATCTGCAAACTTTCATGTTTCACCCTATAAAATTGGGGCTGGGATTCCACACAAATACTTACACTGAGGAAATGTTGCATTACAGCAAATACAGTATTTTGGATGGGATATTAAAGCAACCCTGTCCTGTTCACATCAACCTCAGACATTCAAAGAATGGAAAGTACATAACTGTGACCAACACTTTAACAATCTCTGAGCACTGTCAAAAATACAAATTCATTTGTTTCTTTACTATGCCATTGAGTGACTGTTTTGTTCAGAAATTGGCTTGTAGCTGGCTACATTACATTTATTACTTCACTCCAGAAGCAGCACTCTTGAGAGAAGAAAGCAACCATATAGATCCAAATTCTTTCTTTCTTTCCCACTGAATCCCTCATCATATACAATCACTTCCTCATATGCACTCCAAATTACTCAGATTTTGAGGAATCATTTCCTCTTCATATATAAACTCATTGACTTTCTCTTCAACTCCCTGGGGATTTTTGTCCTTCCACCTCCTTTTTGTCCTTGCACCTCCCTTTCACAACCCACTGGCTCTCCTAGAACACTATGAGAACTTGAATGATCAAAATGAGGAAAAAGGCAATGAATACAATTTTACTCCTGTCGTTATTTTGGACCAGCCACCACGAAAGACAGAACAAGTAATATCACTCGACAATATCAGTACACTCGTAATAATATGGAAAACAAGAAAGTAAAAGCACTCATATCCAATTTTTATTTTAAGATGCTACAACCAAAGCAAACAAAATACTTTTTAATTGTAAAATAAAATTCTAAAATAATGAATGAAATTTCAAATAATCTCCCCATATTTTTCCACTGTCAGCCTGAAAACTTATCACCGCAAATATTGCCTGAAATGTATCAGCCCAAATAGTCTCTTTATTAGATATAATCTAAAGATTAATAGAATTAATAAAATAGATTCATAGGAAAGTAGGCTTCCCAAATAGCCAAGTAGGAGAGCTCAGCTAATTTGAACAGCATGAGCCATTATTGGAGGTAGCATGAGGTCAGTGGTATGTGTCCATTGCATTGGTCCTAAATTACCTGCTTTTAAGATGACAAAGTGCCCCTTAATTGAACAATCCCCTCTGCCTCCTTCCCAAGATTTGTTTAACAGTGGAAGGAATCCACCATTTCTTGACAATTAATACCCACAAGGGATTGGTCTCATAAAACTGTCTTTGAAAATGTTCCAGATGACTGGGATGCTTCAATTATTCCAGCACGGAAATGCAGTCAGGATGATATTCCAAGTACAGTCTCCCAGAGATGAGACTTTGAGGAAGTGTTTAGAAGATTACTTTGACAGTAATGCCAATTTTAAAGTGATGCTTCTTCATCCAGATGGAGTCCATTTACTCAATCTGGAAATAGATGAAAATAAGCTAAAACGATTCAAAGAGAAAAGTTGAGCACTCAAAATCCGAAAACACGAAAACCCTTCTGAACTTGGGTCATTTTGCAGATATGATCCAATATTCTGCTAAATTTCTGCTCGACCTTGCCACAGGGTTCACACTGCTTCATCAAATATTGCAGATGTACTCCCAGAGTAGAGTAAGGATCAGTAAAATGCCCATGCCTTTGCAAGGGTATCTCAGTAATGGACTGTTGCTGGTACAGCATGACATCACCAGTATGCTTAAATCAGCATCCATTCATGGTCAAATAAGTAATTCTTTTGATAGTGGACAGGAGAGGTCAGAAATATAATGGCTAGGAAATTCTTTGGGCTACATGGTGTTTCCTTGGCTTGTCCTATTATAGATCACCATCTTTTTCCTCCATCCTTGCTGGGTGCAGTTTCAAGGAATGGCACAGATTAGCCACCCAAACTTTTAACAATCTCTTTATTTGAGATAATTTTGCCTCTTTTGGATAATTATTGGCTAAATTTAATCTTTTCAACAGACATTTTTTAGATATTTCTTAGAGCGATATTTCTTCCACCTCAGCTTTCTGATTTCCTGCAAATTTCAACTTCTAATATTCTTGATCTATTTTTTAACTTACAGTTTTATTTTCATGGTGAATTGGTATCATGGATTGAAAATAATTTATTGGATTTAAAATCAGTCTCCATGGCTGGGATCAAGAGCAATTTGGATGAGATATGAACATAACATTTCAGATGAAGACTTGTTCTCTACTCTCAACTTGATACTCATTTTGTGCAAGGCATTCCTTATTATAATATAAGGCGGTGCACAGAACTCATATGTCGAAACTTAAATGATCTCATTTTTATGCACATGTTGATCCACTATGTGAGAAATGTAAAATTTTTGAAGCTTCCCTGATCCATATGTTTTGGGAGAGCCCAAATTTGGAGATTCTGGAAAGATGTTTTCCAAACTTTATCAATGATTCTAAAGATTAATTTAGAACCTTGCTCATTAATTGTCCTGTTTGGTTTTTCTTGTGACCCAGATAAACCATTATTAGCATCTCAGTTAAAAGTTTGAGCTTTTACCATGTTGATAGCCTGATGAGCAATCTTACTGAAATGGAAAGATGATTCACCCCCTACTCATACACAGTAGTTACACAACGTAATGTCCTATTTAAGTTTGGAGAAAATCAGAAATAATATTAATGATAGAAAGTTTTGAGGCCCATTCTTAGAATTTTATTATAATTGGAAGAATTAAGAATTACCATGTGCTCCAGAGATTCACTGTCCAATGTCTGGGGCTCAGCTTTGGATCCACATTTTCATTTTTATTTATTATGTAAGGTAACCTTGATTAGAGGGAGGGAGTCAATTAGAGGGAGGGATTAGATTGGGGAGTTTATTAGAGGGTGGGCGATGATGAGAGGGAAGGGGTAGATTAGAGGGAGGGGATCGATTTGAGGGGGGTTTATTAGAGGGAGGGGGGTTGACTAGAGGGAAGGGTGTCAGTTAGAGGGAAGGGGGTTTGATTAGGGGGTCAATTAGAGAGAGTTTTTTCAATTTTTTAAAAATTTAGTTTAACTGAAAAAATGAGTTTAACATGGTTCTACAGATTAATTCAAATTATTGATTCTTATGTTTAGTAAGGAATTTTCGGCTGTAATTTTTTTCCTGTTTTGTGTCCTTGTGTGTTTTGTGTTTTCTTTTCTAAAACTCTATGTAAGTTTATGTGTTAAACTCAATAAAAATATTTTAAAAAGAGAAGGAAATTTAACACAGCCTCAACTTGATTTTGATTGTTAAATGCAATAATTTTTCAACTTGTACTTGCTTCATGAGTAGTATCATTTCAAACAGCATAAAGACTGGTTTCAAGTCTGCCCTAGAAATAATAGACCTCCCTTTGGAAAATAATTGACCTCCCTTTGGAAAGCTGGGAAAAGATGTAAATTTATTGCTTTGAGCTTCAAAACCTGGATTCAAATTGTGCTTTGATTGTCTTTCCAGGAAGGTCTTTGCCTGGTGATCTATATCCTCCGTTAATCCCATAAAGGTTTTATGAAAGACCTCAGAAAAATCTAATTGTTTTCTTTCAATCCAATCCCTGTGAATCCCAAGACTTCAAATGCTGGACAAGAGAAATTCCAATTCCAGTGGTTGCAAAATCCCACAACACAGATCTAATTTTACAGGTTCACACACAACGAAGGAGAGAAAATGTTCAGCTTAGAAATCCCGTTCCAGTTCGGAAGAAGGAGCTTTGACCTGCTCTATTAACTCTGTTTGTCTTTCCACAGGGGTGCCTGAGCTGCTGAGTGTCTCAAAGTCTTGCTGATTTTAATCAGATTTCCAACATCTGCAGGTTTTTGATTTTCAGTTCCTGTGAGAAAAGGTGTGTTTACCTCATTTTGTCTAGTTCTCAATTCTTTGTTTATTTCCAGTCCTTGGGGTCAAATAGAGCAAGTAAAATATCTGTCAGCACATTTGGATAATTTTAATTGGTTGTTAACTGTGGTTGAATGCAGTTCTGGAGGTTTCTTCATATGGCTGCATGCAACAACTACCCAATCCCTTTCCTCGCTCAATTGGTGAGTAAATGCATTCATCTTTGAGACATACTGTCTACTTTAAACCTGCCCAACCAAGACCACCTGTAAATTGGAGGAGCAACATTTGATTTTGTGTCTAGCCACTCTCCAACTGGATGGCATGAACATCGACTTCTCCAGTTTCTGCTTGTCTACTCTCTGTTCTCTCTCCTCCTTTTCCCTCCAACTCTCTGCCCCTTCCCTCTCCATTCACAGAGCCCATCCCTCCTCCACCCAACCCCGTTTGCTGGTGTACCCTTCCTCCCTTATCTACCTATTACCTCCAGCCTGTGGGACTGTGCTCCTCCCCCTACCCCCCACTATTTTGTTTGGAGACCTGCCTATATTTTTCATACCTCGAAGAAGGGGTCAGCCCAGAACATTGGTGATGTATCTTTACCTTTGACTTGTTGAGTTTCCCAGCTTTGTGTTTTCACTACAACCAATGTTGCTTACACTTAGCTCCATCTCTACTCCACACCCCCTTCATACAGTTATTTAGTCTTTGGGTACATAACTGATTCTGATTCGAAAGCACTGATTCGGAAACCATGAGCTCACATAAAATCATTGTCCTCAGACTCTCTTCAGCTCTTTCGATAAAACCTTCCATTTGTAGCTTCCTATTGTTGGTCATTTGATCATTGAATTGTTCCACATGTTTTAATGAAACCCTTCATGATTTTAAAAATCTCTAACAAATTTGTTCATGCTCCAAGAAGAAACAACCAAGCTTCTCTACTCCATCCACCAGGAGAAGGGCAGCTCAGAAATGAAAGGTGAAAGTGCCAATAGTATCTGGAAACCTTCTGCAATACAACAAAGGGCTGCTGTGGGGTAGGAGAGGATGGCACTTCCCACAGCCTATTGTGGCTTCAGTCAAGGAGCAGCAGGAACTTCATTGGGACAACATAAACAGAATTCTGAAACAAGAAATAGAACAATATTTTTAAACATTCCTAATATATTATTGAATTGTACATTACCATGCATTTGTTTCAAAGAAGCCAGATTGGGACAGAACTCTTACTTGAAACTTGAAATAACAGAGGGCTCTTTTGGAACATGGCCTTTCAAACTGGGTCGCGAGTTAGAGGAAGATCATCTTTTTTAGCCCCAGGGATAATTTCCAGGCTGTTTTTGGATTCCCACACATGATAGACAGCACAAGGCTTTATAACTTCTTACAGAAAGCATGTGATGCAGCAGAGATGGGAGGATGCAGGCCCTGGCGCTCTCCAGAAAAACTAATTTAGCGCCATTAGAAGCACCCAGAATTGCCTCTAAACTAGCTGAATAGCTAGAATATGAGCAAAAAACGAAGAAACAAACAAAGTAATTTACTCACAGATCAAAATCCAGCTTCTAGAGCAGAATTCATGTCAGCAACGGACTGTCAGTAAAACAACAAAATGGTGGCCAGAAAAGGCTTGAGGCCTACGGAGGGGTCCATCCTTGGAACGGAACCAGCTCAAGAGTAACTGCTGAAGGAGGGAGATTCATGTGTCCTCATCCAGGAGAGTAAAAGAGGTCATGAAACCATCCAATACAAACCCAAGTTATCAGAGATGTGCTTTAGGTGTGATATAGAGCATGGTTCCTTCTTACACTCTACCTGGCTCTGTACGAAGGTGAGACCCTTCTGGTATGACCTTTGTGACATCCTAACCAAGATCACAGAAATCACCTTCTGAGTAGACCCAGACCTTTGTCTTCTGGGGAACTTTACTAATGTTAGCAGATCGCTAACTGAATTCAAAATTAAATTCATAGAAATGGCCTTATGTGTGGTCATGAAATGTTTAGCAGTAACGTGGAAGTTTGACTCCCCTCTCTCTCTCCTCATTCATAGATGGTCTTCAGAACTGAACAGCTGCATTCCATTTGAAAAGGTCACAGTCTTAGGAAGGGATATAACACCTTCCTAAAAAATCTGGCAGCCTGTTTAGAACATATAAACTCCTTAGTGGAGCCACCATAGGGTTACAATCACTACTGACCAGCCAGCAGACCCTCTGTCAGTATTTTAACACTGTGGTACCACCATGTCTGTCTGTGTTTTACTCTACGCACTGACAATGGGATTTCACTGCTTCTTTATCTTTGTTGTTTTTCTTGTTTAATTGGGCATGTACGGGGGGGGGGGGGGGGGGGGGGGTGGGGTGGAGGGAGGGGTTCTCTTAACATTTGTAAGGGGACAAGACAACACCTGGCTGTCTGTCAATCAGTCGGCCTGAATGGATCAAGCACCCAGTCGGGTGTCAATCACCCTCCGGGATATAAGCCTCACTCAGAGTTGCTGCAGCCACGGCCAGCCTGGCTCTGTAGAAATCTTTGCGGATTAAAGCCTGTTGTACAGTCTTTACCTTGTGTGTGTCTGATTCTGTCTAACAGTGCCACAGCCAGATACCAAAATAGGTCCCTATTCCTCTGTGGAAACTATAGAATTCATTCGGGAAAATAGCATGCTGTTATAATGGACCTTGCGAGATTGCATTTAAAACACATTAATTTTAACAATCCTGAACTACACCAGATTTAACTCTAATTTGGTTGTATGCCATGCACTTATTCTTTTTTAAAGAGCTCACATAATCTTTCAATACCTTGCTTTTTATGTGAATTTTCCACTAAAATTCCATTTCATTATCAAGCAATCTTATGTCAGCAAAATATGGTTATATGCCAAATAGTATCTCAGACACATTATCTTATAATGAGGTAAAGCTTTCTTCATAAGATATGATTTTGTGAATACTTGGCTCAGTTCTAAGTTTCCATATTATTAAAACATATAAATGACCTTTATCCAGATCAGAAGCAGGAAGAGCTTTGTATTCCCATATGAATTTAAATTGAATATTATGCACTTGTCCTAGTGTGTGGGAAGCAAGTTGATTCAAGATCAAGATTTAATGAAAATGAACAACAGTTCGACTCAGGATTGAATTTTCCCTGTTCACCGAAAAATCAAGGGTTCAGTCACCAAAAGGAGAATACATACTGAGCCAAATACTGCAGTTTCTTGTGGACTGGTAAAGTACAGTAATGTTGTCCTTCCACTAATAGACTTAACTGCACCCTCAGCAATACTGAAAGACTCAAAGCTTACTTGAACCAACACATTTTCTTTAACCAGTACCAATGAAAATAAAACAATTTAATTCATACCAATCTCAGTGTTACCTGGGGAATCTTACAGCATGGAAAATAGCTGCCATGCCTGTGAAAAACAATCACTGCACATCCAAGTATATGAAGTATCTTGAGATGTAGAATGAAAACATTAAAGACAAAAGACAGTAAAATATATGGATCATAATGTCTACATCAAAGATGGAATACAACTTATAATGAGCATAAAGGAAATAAAGGACAAATAGGCTATTCATCCTTTAAGGTCTTCGCCAACATTGATCCAAATCATGGCTGACCTTACTTTCCAGCATACCTTGGACTTTATTAATGCCAAGAAATCTATCGATCTTTGCATTGAATGAAAATTAATGACTGAGTCTCCTCAGACAACCAGTATAGAGAATTCCAAAAGTTCACCAGAATTAGAATTTATTGTCATGAACAAGTCACAAAAATTAGAGTTTTGTGGCAGCATCACAGTCCAAACATTCATATAAACCACTTTTTCAACAATAAATAAACAAAACCATCCACTGAGTAACAAATTTCCTTCTCTTTTCAACCCTAAACAGTCTTCCCCTTTATTCTTGAATGGTCCCCCTCGGTGCTAGATTCCATAACATCCTCCCTCCATCGAGTTTGGCAAGCCATGTAGGAATTTTTAAAATCTCAATGAGATCTAATGTCTCTAAACTGTGATGTTTATAGTCTCAGTTTACTCTCTCTTACACTGTGTTCCTGGAACCAGGTTGTTGAATCCTTTCTGCAATTCTTCCATTGAAAATACATCCCTTCTTAGGTAAAATGAACAGTACTGCAGGAGATGTCTTATTGCAGGCCCGATACAATAAGACTTCATGCTTGTAATCAAACCTTCTCATAATCATAACATACCATTTTTATTGACATGAGTGCACACACATGGAGGTCCCTTTCAACAACTCTTAACAAAATCTCTTCTTTTTGGTTATGTGCACGGAGGGAGATTACCTCACATTTTCCTGTAATATTTTTCACTTGACACATTTCCAGGCACTCACACAGCTTGTCCATATTCCTTTAAGTATCTTTGTTGGTTTTCATAATGTTGCACGTCAGTGAATCTGGAAATATGGAATTTTGTTTCCTCAGCTAAATCATTGTTACAGTTCAAAAGATCAAAACCAATGTCTCCAAAACATTATGAGCTGTGGCCTTCCACCCCAAGAAGGATGTTTATTCCCAGTAGCCAATGTTCACTCCATGTTAATATATTCCCCTCCCCCCATTTCCAAGTGCTTTAATCTTTCAATTATCAGAAGCCTTCCAGGTGTGAAAATACCTCATGGCCGCTGGTTTCAGTCACATATTCAAAATACTCCATTCGGTTAGTCAAACATCATTTTCCTTTGAAGGTGTTCTGTTACTATATCTTTCTTAATAGATTCCAGCATTCTCCCCACCAGTTAGAAGTTACTGGTTTCTGCCCATGCTCATTTTGTTTTTTGAATATTTTATATCAAGTTTTCATCCATATCATTATTTAGAGTCGATATTTAATGAAGTTTGAAAGTTACAATGGTTACATGGCATTAACCTTTCCCTCTTACCCCCGCCTTTATAAAGATTATTATGACAATAGATACAATATATAGTTTCTACGATGTGCTTAGTGCTGTATACAGACCCCAGTCTTCTGGCTCCCCACCCCTCCTCAATGCAGATGAGACATAGCTGCTGACAGAGAAGAAGCACATTCTGGAGTGGTGGGCTGAGCACTTGAACAATGTCCTTAACCATCCTGCCAACATCAATGACGAGGCCATTGCCTGCCTGCCCCAGATAGAGATCAACAAGAACCTCGACACCTTCCCCACAGATGAAGTCAGGAAGGCAGTGAAGCAACTCTCCTGTGGCAAAGTGCCAGGATCCATATACAAAGCAGGAGGCCTTGTCATGATGCAAAAGCTGACTGTACTCTTCCAGTCCATGTGGAAAAAGGGCAGGTCCTGCAGCAGCTGAAAGATGCCAGCATAGTCCACATCTACAAGAGGAAAGGCAACTGCCAGTCTTGCGATAACCACCGAGGCAGCTCCCTTTTGTCCATTGTGGGGAAGATTCTGGCCTGAATCAACTGCCTTCTCCCAGAAAGCCAGTGCGGCTTCCATGCTGAACGTGGGACCACGGACATGATTTTTGCTGCGCGCCAACTCCAGGAAAAATGCCAGGAACAACACAGCGACCTCTTCATGACCTTTGTGAATCTAACTAAGGCTTTCGATACTGTCAGCAGAGAGGGCTTGTGGAAGATCATGGAGAAGTAGGGTTGTCCCAGCAAGTTCATCACAATCGTCCAGCAGTTCCATGACGGTAACGATGGTGAAAGTTCTGGACAAGTCAGAGGCCTTCCCAGTGACAAATGGAGTCAAACAAGGCTGCGTTTTCGCCCCGACTCTGTTCAGTATGGTATTCTCTGCCATGCTGACAGATACCTTCCGTAACTACAAAGAAGGAATCCACATCAGGTACAGGACTGATGGCAGGTTATTCAACCTCAGGCACCTGCAGACAGTTACAAAGGTGCAAGAGACTGTCATCAGAGACTTCTTGTTTGTTGATGACTGCGCACTCAACGCCAGCACAGAGCAGAATATGCAGCATGAAATGGACGGCTTCTCACAAGCCTGCGACAACTTCAGTCTCATCTATCAGCACCAAAAAGATCGAACTTATGTACCAGTCTGCCCCAGGAAAGCCACACCAGGAGCTACACATCATGGTGAAGGGCCAGAACCTCCAGGCAGTTAACTATTTCACCTGCCGAAGCAACATACTCTCTCGAACAGTGAACATAGACGCTGAGGTCATCAACAGGATAGCCTCCGTGAGAACATCTGGGAGCAGAGAGAACTCAGCCTTACCCGCAAGCTGAAGATACTATGCAGTGGTCCTTACCATCCTCCTTTACGCCAGCAAGACCTGGACTATCTACAGCAGACATGCCAAACAGTTCAACCACTTTCACCAGAGCTGTCTCCGCAGACTTCTGCACATCAGGTGGCAGGGCAAAGTCCTCACCATGGAAATTCTGGAACGAGCTGGGCTCTGCAGTGTCTACACCCTCCTGCTGAAAGCTCAAGCCAGGTAGGCTGGACGTGCGGTCAGAATGCCTGACAGCCGATTGCCTAAGCAGCTGTTGTACGGAGAACTGTGTCAGAGCAAGCGCTCAGTCGGGTTGCAGAAGAAACGTTACAAAGACTGCCTCAAAGCATCCTTCAAAGGCCTGGGTGTCAACATCAACACATGGGAAACCCGTGCCCTTGACGTTCCAGCTTGGTGCAGCAAGATCATCACAGAAGCCTGTGCAGCTGATGTCAGGCACAACAAAAGCATGCTGTGCATAAGGCTCAAGCAGCACCCACCCACTTGTGTCCTACATGGCCTGGTTTCTGCTCTTACCTTGATGAAGGGTTCAGCCCTGAAATGTTGGTTATAGCCCTTTGCTTAGACTGTGAGTGACATCACTTTAAAGTATTGTACCACAGTAACGGTGTTGGTAGATTTTCCTTCTTAACATCACTCATAGGCTGATTTCTCACACCCCTCTGATGTCTGTTAGCAAAAGGAGAAACAGAACAAGAGCTATTCTCCCAGTGTAGTAAGATTGATCTGAAAATTGGAGTCCTCTAACCAGCCTTTCTTGGCAAGTGTGCGCTGCACTGAAATCAGATGTGTTGTGGACCTATCTGTTAGAATCAGGGCTTGCATCCCATTGTGAAGCAGGTACAAAATGGAAACAAATTTCTGTTGGCAGCCAGATTTGAGAAGAATGCTCCAGCCACTCTTGACTGGCAAAAATCAAATGTTTTCGTGAAGTTGAGAGAGGTCCTGTCGAGTGGCTGCTGCTTTCTCGTCTAATTTTCTTGGATGAATATTATAGTTACGGATCCTCTTAGTGAACAGACTCCACCCTGCAATTCAGGCAGCAGTTCCTGAGGCACTGGGAGTGGACAATTGAGAGGGTCTCTGACATCAACTTTTCCTGTCACTAACAGGCAGCAGTGAAATCCATCTGGAGTCGCACCTGAGTGAGATTTTACCCTGATCATGATAATCTTCAAAGTCCACTGGCATATCCTCCTCTTTTCAGATGTAGCTGATGCATTTTGTGATTAAATATTTGCCAAATTTTAGAACTGCTGCAGGGGTACTATCTGCTTCCAAGCTGATTGTACCTTTGGCTGGCATATGGTCTTCATGACTTCTTGTCAAATATTGTCTCCAAAAAACATTCACAGTGAGACCATAGAAAATATGAATGACTTCTCATATCCCAGGGCCCACTTCACTTTGATAAGTAGAGGAAGAGATCAAAGATAAAATATATCTTCGCTTTCAACACACCAGCAGAGCCTTTAACCTTCTGAGGAAAAAGGAGTGTGGAGATCAAAACCTTCCAGCCTCATTCATGGTCTGCCAGGTACCACTGATTTTTGCCCTTCAGTATGTTTCTATTTGGACCATTTTGAGCTATAACTTCAAGGCCCTGGAGAGTTATTACAAATTCTGTCTTTGCAAAACCCTCCATTCATCAGTGGGATAAGTGAAGCCATTTCTCAGATCAACTGCAAGAAATTACAAGTACCAAAATGTTTCTCACACACAAATATTTTTTTACTTATTGACCTGTTTTCTTAATTAAAAAAAAATTGTAGCTCTTTTAGATTAACACTTAACAGACAACGGGCAAGTCAACAGCATTACTTATTCAAAGTCTATGTGTACAATATTATATTCTATTATAAGACCATCTGCAGTTATTTTCTTTCAGACCATATCTGAACAGGTTGACCAGAGCTGCCATTTCCCTGTACATCAGTGATAATATTACACTATATGCAGCACTGATTAAAATCGATAGATTGGCCAATTGGTTAAGCAAAATCCAGATTTGTTTTTCTTTTACATTTTCAAAGTGCCAATCAATTCAGATTTGGAATTTCATTTTTTCATTTGTCCCTTTCCCAGTAGAAACATAGCAATTTAATGCAGACACCTGTGACTAACAATGTATTGAGTTTCTTGGCATATATTGCATCATTTCAAATAAACAGGAAATTATTAACAAGCTGTATAATTGCAAACATAATCTTGTGCTGTTTACAATAATTTGTTTCTAATTATTTTCATGAGATCTGAAAGTAGAATCTCTGCACTGGAGGGTATAAATTATGGGTCAGTATAACATCGAGGGCCAAAAGGCCTGTACTGTGCTGCATTGTTCTATCTACAAAAATCTTTTGGGGTCTATTCATCAGCCTTAGCTCAGTGGCAAAAATTTGAGACAAACAGTTGCCAATTCAAGTCTCAGTACAGAAATCTGAGCCCATAATTGAAGTCAGCACCAAGTTCAAGTTTATTGTAATTTGTACCATGAGGTAGTGATGGAGGTGCAAATGTTAGGGACCGTCTGAACTGTCATTGGTGCCATTGTCCTTGAGAAACTCAGCAGGTCCTGCAGCCTTTACGTTTGAAGGATGCTGTGTGATGTCCTGACATGGTGCAGCATGTTTGTGTACTGCACTCAGCCCCAGCACCTGGAGACATTCTTCTTTAATTGTCATTGGTGCCACTTTTCTAATAATATGGTAACCATTGACCAGAAGCTCAAATGAACCAGCCTGTGAATATCATAGCAACACGAATGGGTATCCTTGGCAAGTGACTCGCTGCCTGTCACCAAATCCTTCCCACCATCCATAAGATACAAGCCAAGAGCACGATGGAATACTTTCCACTTGTCTAGATGACTTCAGCTCCAACAACTCTCAAGAAGCACAACAACCAAGCAGCTCACAGGACTGGCACCCACCCCATCTATTCCACTCACCACTTGCGTACAGAGGCTGCAACCTGCGCTATTTACCAAATACACTGCAGTTACCCCCAGACTTCACAAACAGCTCCTCCCAAATCCGTGTCCTCCACCATAAAGTAAGATATGGGCAGATTGAATTCTTCAATAAAATGCAGCTTACCGTCATTTATTTTGCTCAAGTTTCAGACCCTATGTTGAATGCCAGCTACCATGTAGCCATGTGCCAACAAATTGCCCAAGCCTGATTGACTATACAGAGGGGTGAATGCTCGGAATTGGCCAGGTGAGCTTCTGCAAAAGTTTTCATTGCCTTGCAAACAATCACCGGGATATCAGGGACAAATATTCCACTTTTAAACTTTTCAGAACTCATGACCTTGCACAACACTTATATAAGTGAGCCTTGGTTAGTTGCCATGTGTAGCTTAAAGGGAACACATTAGCTCAAGAAAATATCCATTGCTTCAACATTGTTCTTATCAAATTTGAAATATTGAGCAAGTCAGGCAACATTGGTGAAGAGAAAAAAGAAGCAAAGCATATCAGTGCACTTTCATCCGAACATAGCTCAGACACTAATAATAGAGACAGTGAGAAGGTCAATGTGTAAAAGAAGCAAATGAAAATGCTGTGTAGATAGCAGAATGTCTTTTCCCCATGAAGTCATTTTTAGGAAAAAAGTGAAAGAAAATAAAATAATGTATATAAAAAGTATAACGTGTAGATCCTGGAAATCTCAAGCAAGTCAGGTAGATGAAAACATAAAGCATGAAACAAGCACAAGGCAATATGTCTCATTCCTACTATAGCGTGAGGAATCAAGTTCCCACCCAAACCCAATATCCTTCACCTTCCATCATTGTGTAATGCCATAAAGAACATTCTTCAGAATTCCCTATCCTACAATTCTGATGAAATAAACCTTTTGTTACAGCACAAAAATGATCTTGCGGAAGTGAAAATGTAGGATGTAAATTAAATTGGGAAGTCCCGCTAGAATAGCTCCCAACATCTCAGTCCTGTGTACCATTGTCCTGTGTACCATTTATTATCAAAAGAGACACCAGTTTCTTACAGGACACAATCAGTTGAAAAGTTAGAAATTTGTATGAGATTATTACAAAGATAGGTTTTGGTCAATGACTGAGAAGTGTGCAAGAACACTCAATCACATAAGACTTATTTGTTAATTGGTAGTTCCAGAGCTTGGCAGGAAATCACATTTGGAAGTTCCCAGATCACATCAGTTCTTCATTCAGTTTCTTCATTCAATGGGATTATTTTCCCACAACAAAGTACATTCCTATTTGCTAAAATAATCCTGAGCATAATATTTAAAAAAACATATTGAAACGGATTCACTTTAATAAGCTAACAGACAAATGCATTTATTACTTAGGGCTTGGAAATAGTTTGCTCTGTTTGACATGTGTGCAATGTATTTTAAATATTTTCTCAGAGTTTAACTGGACTGAGATAAGTCAATGCACGGTTTCAGTTTTTGGCCACTGCATTCTCAGGAGGATGAAAAATGTTAAAGGCCCAACTCCACCAAAACCTCACTTCATCTCGAAAATCTCTATTGGCGCTTTGTTTTACTAACTCTGATCCAAAGAGAACAGTCAAAAGAACATAACACACATACAAAATATTGCATGTGTTGGAAAGAAAATGCTGGCAAAGCTCACAGATCCCAAGGAGGAGAAAGAAAGTTAAAGTCTCAAGGTGAAGACTTTTCATCACAACTATTGAAAGTTTTCAAGAGGGGGAAGGTGAGCGGGAAGAGTAAATCGGTGGGTCTGTAAAAGAGTAGAAGACAGAGGACATTAAATAATTAAAGGGTTGATAACATTGGAAAATAATTTTTTCCTTTCTTTTAAATTATTTTTATTGTGATTTATTAGAAAAATGTTGTTGTATACAAAGATTTTTAAAACAATTAATTCCTAAAAAATTCTATTCTTGAAAGCCGGCATCTAAAATAGCTGGTTGAAATAAATAATTAGATATGATAGGACTAGTAACTCTCAATCCTGCTAATCTGAACATTTTTCTGAATTGATTCCAGATCTTCAATCCATGTGTCATATATTAAGTTCTTTGTCAATTTTTGAATAGAGATAGGTAAAGATGACCCCAATACCACCCATGGGGGAGGTATTCTGAGGGACTTCAACTCCATCTCAATCCATTTTGGATATTCATCCATCTTTTAACAATGCAACAAAAGTAACATATTTCTTCGATTTCTCGCCCGTGGTAAAAACTGAGATTAGGTAGGACTAATCCCCCATTATTTCTAGTGTTCTGAAGATTCCTTTTATTCAATCTAGGTTTCTCGTTTTGCCATATATATGACATAATAATTGATTCAAAATTGTCAAAAAAGGACTTAGGAATAAATATCGGCAGTGATTGAAAGCGGTATAAAAATGTTGGTAGAATATTCACTTTAACAAAATTAATAATGTAACAGAGTTCTGTGTTGTGTATTAGCTATGTGTTATGAGGTTTTGTGTTGGAAAGTGACAGTTTGCCTTAGAGAGCCAAGGTGAAGGTGGACTGCTGAGAGCAAGAGAGAGAGAGTGGGAGACGGACTGGGCATGTACAGAAGATGATCTAGAAATTTCTGGACTTGGAAGACAAACCACCACTGGGTGTGGCTGTGAAGTGGTCTGGGAGGCAGTTTAGAAGGTTGGGCATTTTCAAAGGGATGAACATTCCGAAGGCAGCCAGAAGGATCCGGACCAAGCCTTTGTCCCTCTCTCGACAAGCAACACAAGAAGACCAGTTCGAAGTTTGTGCTCTCTATCTCAAAAAGATCTTTTGGCTTCAATTTACCCAACAAACTGAATTTTGTTTACAATCTTTACTTCGGTTGTAATCAAAGTTTTGGGAGTCTTATGTGTTTCCTGTGGGCTGGTTAGAAATATAACTTAGACTTTGATTACATATGTTATATTTGGGCTGGGGAATTTATTAGTTTTACACTGTTATAGAGATTTGTATATTAACCAGTGAGCATTGTTATAAAAGGGGGGATTTTGAATTAAAGTTTGAGGGTGAAATTTTGTTAATAAAGTAATTATTCATCTTTACCCCTGTGTGATTTGCCTTTTTTGTGGATGCTAGTTTGATTTTGTAACAATACGACTCAATGAGAGTGATGACCATGCTGTTAATTTTTTTGAAGTTTTCTCCCTGAAAGATTATTGTGGATTCTGATTGAACACAAAGATAATTTCAGATTTGCTGTTTAATCACATATCGATGCTGACTCATTACATTAGTTCAACTGGCCTAAAAATGTTTTGTCTCTGATTTTCGTTTGTACTCAGCATCTGATGCCTCACATGTCAGTGTCCAACAATAGTTGTCCAGCTTCATGGATTCCAGTTGCCCTGATACCAATATTCCATGGTTGCAATGTCCTGGTACAACATTTCTCCATGTTCGGCACCGATGGCGCTAAGATCAGCAGGGAAGTTAAGTCCAATTTTGAATGCAGTAAATAAATTTTCAATGACATGTTGCACTTTGTCGTTTTCTGAATCAGAATCAGGACTTATTGTCATGAACAACCCATGAAATTCAGTGTTTTGTAGCAGCGTCATGGAGCAAACATCCATATTATTACCATCCTACAACATTATTAGAAAAAAATAATAACAATAAGTGCACGAAAAATAAGGCAGTGTCTTATTCAGGAATCTGATGGCAGTGGGGAAGAAGCTGTCCTTATGCTGATGAGTGCTTGTCTTTAGGCTCCTGTACCTTTTCCCTGATGGTAGCAGAGTGAAGAGGGCATGGCCTGGGTAGTGGTGGTGGGGGGGGGGAGTCTTTGAGGATAGAGGTTGCTTTTTTAAGACACCACCTCATGTAAATGTCCTCGATGGAGTTAAGTCTGGGGCCCATGATGTCACAGGCCAAGTTAACAACCCTCTGAAGTTTATTCTTGTCTTAAAGAGTTGGCGTCTCCATACCAGACAGTGATGCAACCAGCCAGAATGCTCTCCACGGTACACTTGGAGAGGTTTTCGAGAGACTTCGGTGACATAACAAATCTCCTCAGAAAACTCACAAAGTATAGCTACTGGCAAACCTTCTTTGTGATTGCATCAACATGGAGGCTCCAGGACAGATCCTCGGAGATGATAACACCCAGGAATTTGAAGAGAAGGGTACAGGGGCTTTTTAACCAGCACTGAGGGAATAAAGTTGTTGAAGGCCGAGCTGTAGTTGATGAAGAGCAGCTGTATGTATGAATTGTTCGAGGTGATCAAGAGTTGAGTGGAGAGTCAGCGATATTGCATCTGCTGTGGGATGATTGTGGTGGTGAAGAAGGCTTTTAGTATGCTGGCCTTTATCAATCGTTGCATGGAATATAGGAGTTGGGAGGTGATGTTGAGATTGTATAAGACGTTGGTGCGGCCTCATTTGGAGTTCTGTGTGCAGTTCTGGTCGCCTAATTATACGAAGGACATAAACAGAGTGGAGAGAGTGCAGAGAAGGTTGACCAGAATGTTACCTGGGTTTAAGCATCTAGAGTATAGGGAGAGATTGGACAGATTAGGTCTTTATTCTTTGGAGCGTAGAAGGTTGAGAGGGGATTTGATAGAAGTATTTAAGATTATGAAAGGGATAGACAGAGTGGATGTGGATAGACTATTTCCGTTAAGAGGAGGAAAGATTAAAACAAGAGGACATGAGTTAAGAATTAAGGGGCAGAGGTTTAGAGGTAACATGAGGGGGAACTTCTTGACTCAGAGAGTGGTAGCCGTGTGGAATGAGCTTCTGGGAGAAATAGTGGCGGCGGAGTCAATTGTATTATTTAAGAAAAGGTTGGACAGGTCTATGGATGAGAAGAAGATGGAGGGTTATGGGCATTGTGCAGGGAGGTGGGACTAGAAAGGGGTGTTGGGTTCGGTGCAGACTAGAAGGGCCTAATGGCCTGTTTCCGTGCTGTAATTGTTATGTTATGTTAAGACAGATGAATTGCAGTGGGCCCAGATCTTTGCTTGGGTATGTATTAATTCTGTCCATTTTGTATGCTTGAAGCATGTTGTTAATCTGCTGGATGTAATTTGTACTCTGTAGTCGCCAAGAAAATTCTCACCAACATCTTTAAAAGCCTTACATGCCTAAGACATCATAGGCATAGCAGTGCACTGAATGCAGGCCCAGGCAGGCTTGGACTGACCAAAACAGCTTGTTTTGTGGGCAACATACCAGTTGACAAAAAAATGATAGGAAATCACAAAAATAGGTTATATCTAAAAAAGGGTACATGATAGGAAATTTTTAAAGTGATTTTCGTGATCAGTCACCCAAAATCCATAAAATACGCCCAAGTGTTGCAGCCATTCCACTGTGTTGGAGTCAAGACTTGTGTGTACTTTCCTCGTTTATCTCTTTCACCTTTCCTACATAGCAAGACAGCAGCAGGTTTGCACCTTCAAACGAAAAACCTGTGGGTATTTATTGATTGTGGCCAAAACCCCAGTTCTGTCATCCTTTATTTCTTTTATAATTGTGCAGTGGACGCAGTACTGCAGGCATGTCCTCGCTGGTCTGGGAAGGTGGGCCCACCTTCCATCCCTGTAGCTCCTCCCCATAAGATCCATCGTCTCCTCCCACATACCTGCCTTGGACGTGAGCCAACAGCATGTAGCAAAATGCCAATGTCTTCTGATCAATAACGCCTTTGACTGCTTACTTCGTGTCTGTGGGTGGTCACTGATCGCGCCACAATTTATTAATCAGAATTTTATTTGCCATGGACAATATGATTAGACTGGAGAAGGCTTCCGTCAGGTTCGATATGGAGCTATATTGCTTGAAGGCTGACATGAGGTGCCACAAGATCACAGCCGATGGCGATCAATATGATCTGCCCTTCACAGTGGTGGGCCACTAAGTGTACCAGATCATTGGTGACGGTGAAGAGTATGATGAGGCAATGGCCTTACTGCGACAGTAATACAGAGTCCCATTGAATGCCATATATGCCCGCTAGCAACTGGGCTCCCGATGCCAGGCCCTGGTGAGTCAGTTGATGAGTTCATAAGGGCCATGCAGGAGCTGGGGCGAGCCTGTGGGTGCCAGGATGTGACTTCAGTGACCTACCAGGAGAAGCTCATCCATGGATGGGCGAGTCGCAGGCTTCTGCTCCAACCACATCTGGGAGTAACTCCTGGAGAAGGGTGACCAGTCTCTGTCATCCAGATGGCCCGATCGCTGGAGACTGCCCAAAAGAACACAGAGGCCTACCCAGCAGGCCATGCGGCCACCAGGTGGGGAGAACAGGTGACACCATCTTGGCACTCAGGGTCCCTCACTGCTGTTGCCACTGCCAAGCACACAAGGTACAACTACTGCACCCAGGGCAAACACCCACTAAGTACTGCCCAGCCCATAGCATGCGTGACCTGCTTGAACTGCTGGAGAAAAGGGTACGACATAAAGGTATGCCGCTCTAAACCCCACTCTAGCAGTACTATGTGTGGACTGCAACCCGTGTCGCCATCTTGGGCCAACCCACTTCCGGCATAATTTCCAGTGGCCAAGAACCGAACATTCGGAACAGGAGCATGATGACATGGGGCCTCGTCACATCCGGCATCTCTTCCAGACACCACTGCGGGCGATCCATGGGGGTGGCCATCTTCCCAATTTCCCAGCCAGCCATCTTGGTGGCAGCCATCCCAACGATATAGCAGCAGTGACTCGGACATTGAGCTGACGCTGGCCTCCATTGTGCTGGACCAGAGAAGGCCACACCAGCTGGGCCAATTGATGATGCACATTGAGGTAAGCAACCACCCCACAGGCTGCCTGTTTGACACAGGAAGTACAGGGAGTTTCATAAACCCCGGGCCCAACATTATTCCCTGACCGTGTCCCCAGCCAAGTGCAAAATGGCACAAGCCTCCAAATCCCTCTCTGCAGAAAACCGCAGGTGCTGCACCATGACCCTAACCATGAGGGGCACAAAATATAAAAACTTTAGACTGCTGGTGATGCCCTATCTCTGCGTGCCCATCATACTGGGGCTGAGTTTCCTGTGCCAGGTTGAGGGTGGACTGATGCAGTTTGACAGACCCCCACCTCCCCCATGCAGTAATAACCAGTTCCTGGAGGCCCCACCTATCCTCCCGAATAGGCTCATCACACACCAGAACACCAGACAGGGCACCAGACCTGCGGCTTGGCCACCCTCTGGGTCCCTCTGCTCCCTCTGTTCCAAAATCTCACCCCGGACTGCAAACCAGTTACCTCTAAGAGCATGCGACACAACCCCAGGGTCAGAAAATTTATAAAAACGAAAGAGGCGCAACTGCTGGGAGAGAGCATCATAGACCGCAGTAACAGCCCCTGGAGGGCGCAAGTTGAGGTGGTGAAGAGCGGGGAGAAGTACTGGATGGTCATCAATTACAGCCAGACCATCAACAGGCTCACCTTATTAGATGCCTACCCTCTTCCCCATAGAGCCGACATGGTGAATGAGATCACCCAGTTCAGGGTCTTCTCAACCATTGACCTCAAATCGGTGAACCACCAAATTCTGATTCACCCAGAAGACCAGCCATTCGCGGCATTTGAGGCAAACAGCCACCTCTATAACTTCCTTTGGGTCCCATTCGGCCTTACAAATGGGGTGTCAGTATTCCAAAGGGAAATGGATCACATGGTGGATGACAACAAACTAAAAGCTACCTATCCCTATTTGGATAACGTCACCATCTGCAGCAGGAACCAGGAGGTACACGACGAGAACCTGCAGAGATTCCTGGCCACCACCAAATCCCTCAACCTCACGTTCAATCAAAAAAAGTGTGTGTTTAGCACCAAGCGGCTGAGAATCCTGGGGTATGTGGTGGAGCCTGGTGTCATTGCCCACTGACCCCAACTACTTGCATCTCCTTCTGGGACTTCCTCTGCCCTAGAATCCCAAGGTTTTAAAAAGGTGCCTGGGGCTCTTCTCACATTATGCCCAATGGATCCCCAACTAAATCCCTGGTGAAAACCACCATCATTCCCCTGTCAGCAAAGGCCCATAAGGCTTTCCAGGGCATGAAGGATGAGATTACCAAGGTGGCGATGCACACCATTGATGAATTCATCCCATTCCAAGTGGAGAGCATCGCCTCTTACTTTGTGGCTGCCATGCTGAACCAAGCAGAACTCAGGCCCTTCGCCATTAAGAATGAGGCACAGGTAGTAGTGGAGGGCATGTGCCACTGGGAGGCACTACTTGGTTGGCAGGTCATTCATCCTGGTGACAGACTAGAGAGCCATCACTTTCATGTATAATAACAAACAGCGGGGTAAAATTAAAAATGATGAGATCATGCAGTGGAGAATTGAACTGTCCACCTATAATTACGAGATCTTTTATCGGCCAAACTATCCAGGGGAACCTGCACCAGGGCACAAGTAGACTGCCTCCAAGACCTCCACAATAGCCTCTGCCACCTCAGGGTCATGAGGCTCTACCATTTTGTGATGGCTCGGACCCTCTCCCATTCAGTAGAGGAGGTCAGGGAGCTGACACGCAATTGTCCATTTTGTGGAGAATGCAAGCTGCAATTTTACCGACTGAAGAGAGCCCAGATCATTAAGGCCACTCACCCCTTCAAACGTCTCAGCATGGACTTCAAGGGGCCCCTCCTGTCCACAAATTGGAAAGTGTACTTCCTGAATATCATAGACGAGTACACAGGTTTCCCCTTCGCCATCCCCTGCCCCAACATGACCACGGTCATTAAAGCACTCCACACCATCTTTACCCTGTTCAGATACCCCAGTTACATTCAGTGATTGGGGGTCTTCCTTCAGGAGTGTGAAGTTGCGGCAATATTTTATTTCCAAGGAGACAACCATGAGTACAACCACCAGCTACAACCCTCGCAGGAACAGGCAGGTGGAGAGGGAGTCCTATTGGCCCTCAAATTGAAAGGGATGCCCACCTCCCAGTGGTAAGAGGTCCTTCCAGGAGCACTGCACACCATCAGATCCCTACTCTGCACTACAACTAATGCCATCCGACATGAAGATTTGTTTTCCTTCCCTAGGAGGTTGGCGTCAGGAACCACGTTTTAGGTCCAGCTGATGACCCCAGGGGCGGTGCTTCTCCAGATGCAAGTTCGGACCTGCTGGTCAAGTGGACTTTTGAACTGTATGGGAATTGAGGGTTATGGGAAACAGCTAGGTAAGAGGAGCTGAGTCGTCGATTGGATCAGCCATGAACTTTCTGAATGGTGGAGCAGGCTCTATGGGCCAGATGGCCCATAGAAACCAAAACCTTGGCCCTTCAAGCTGTCTCCCCACCTCTAGCAGAACCGGTATACACAGACACAGTTCAGTCCTCAGACACGCAGCCTGCTGAACAATGTATTGTTCCACAGGAACAATATCTGGCGAACACAGCGCCAGATAAAACCACCAGATCAGCTGAATCTACAAACTGTTATGGACGATATGACCAGTGCCAATGGACATTGCCCCACCTCACACTACTGAACTTCATCCAAAAAAGGAAGGGGTGAATGTGGTAGAACGCAGGCTGGGCAGGTGGGCCCACCTTCTGTACCTGTAGCTCCTCACTGTAAGATCCCTAATAAAGGCCAAGAGCCCTAGTTTCCTCCCTCTATACCTGCCTTGGACATGAGCCAATGGCATGTAGAGGCATGTCTGGGTCTTCTGATTAACAAAGTCTTTGACTACCTGCTTCGTGTCTGCGAGCGATCATTGATCGTGCCACAAATATGCAGTTGAAATCCTTTGTCAACTGGCCTGCAAGAAGTCAATTATCCTTTCAAATCATGTGAGATATCTTTGAGAGACTTCAATTTAGCATTGCTGGAATATAATAAATACACTTGGCAGTGAGATAACTGCAGAAAATTGCACTACCAATAAATGCAATCACAAATTAGAACCAATTCAGTACCCGATTGCTTCCAAACAGCAAGGACTGAGGAGATGAATTTTGAAGCTTTATTAAAATGTTAGAATTAATTTTAATATTGCTTGCTAATATTTTATTTTCATCTCCTTTCTCTTCCCATATTTCCTTTTTCAATTTCTTCCCTGATGTTTCAAAAACTTGCTCATTATTATGAACATAGAAATAGGAGCAGGAGTTGGCCATCTGGCCCATAGAGCATGCTCCACCATTCAGAAAGTTCATGGCTGATCCAATTGACGACTCAGCTCCTCTTACCTAGCCGTTTCCCATAACCCTCAATTCCCATACAGTTCAAAAATCAATGTGCCTTAAATATGTTTAATGAGGAAGCCTCTGCTGTTTCATTGGGAGAGAATTCCAAAAACTTCAGTACTCTCTGCGAAAAGCAGTTCCTCCACATCTTAAATCTACTCCTGATGAAGGGATTTCAGCCCAAAACATTGACTGTCTACCGCTTTCCATGTGTGACTTGTTGAATTCTTCCTGCACTTTTTTTATTCATTATGCAAACATTTTGTTTACATCCTCCCTGCTTCATTTGTCATCATCTATTTTCTGTATTAATTTTAATTTCTGTTGTCACATTTAGAAGTTTGGATGCTCTACCTTTTCACTTCAAAAAAATTTCCCTGGATTGTACCTGAACTAATTTTCCTCCATTGTTGGGGATGTATTTTCCAGCCTTCGTAAAACAAGTACTTTTTGAATCATTACATCTTAGTGCCTCATCAAGGAATGATTTTATGTTCAATATTTTCTGTTTCCTATCCATTGTTATTTTAAATCAAAATATGCCAAGGTCCCTGTTAGCAAGATATCTCCTTGTTACACATTCCATGGGCCTTACTTAGGTACAACACACAAGGAAGGAAGTGGGAACAAACTGACAAACAGAATTCTCTCGTACAAATATAAAATAAATGTGCATCAAAGAAAGCTACATCTATGATACAATTATGTCAATATTTTATTAGTCAGGTTGTCATTAAAACACAATTGGCAGCAAATCAGGAAACAATGAAGTCAAAGATTTAATGTAATTTCAAGATTAATTTCCTAGCTCAGTGAATTTCTTCCAGACAATTTTCCTTCTTGCCTATTCTGCCCCATTCAAAAAAGCACAGGACAACTTGCTTCTTTCCTAACAGGGAATCATTCACATCGAAGGAACTCCTTTAAGTCCCCCTTTCCTGTGCTAGCATAATGAAGGGCTATTCAATTAATCATCTTTCTCCATGCCAACTCACTGATATTCCCTTCACATCAAGTTGTACTTTTGTTCCCTTCCCTTTACATTCACTGGATCCTCACCTTTTGCAAACAGCTTTCAACTGGAATCTCCAAAGATGCATTTGGCTCCTTCAGGCCCCTCCATCTTCCAGAAACTCTCACTAATCCAAAACTCTGTAACATCCAGCCCTTCAGATTTACAATTCTGAATATTGTATTTTAATACAATGTGTGTCTGGGCCTGACACCTTCCTGTTTGTCTAAAATGTTTTAATTGCAGCAATGACTTGTCTCTTGTCTTTAATTTCTTTCATCTAAGCAACATGCCCCCTTACCCTTCTGTGTTTACTTATTGCATTCACTCTGTATACATGGCAATCAACAATTCAATCCCCATTCACTGCTCCCTCCTCAAAGAATATTCTGGAGCATCCCAGCATGACCCTCTCTCACACCCAACCGTGCATCTGGTAACTGACATAGCGTGCCCATATCTACAAAGCCTCATGGAAATCGACCAAAGAAAAATACATGCTGATCACATTTCCCCAGGGAAGTATTTCTTATGTATGTTATGATCTCTGGACGAGAAATGATTCATCTGGCCTGGAATTCTTTGCCTTAAAATCCTACTGTTGTCCAGGGACAACACGTAGAATTTTGGAATTCATCCTAAACTGTTAAGATTAAATAAGATGAATAAAAATTGGCATTTATAGATGCATCATGTGCTGTTTCTTCTTTTCTTTCTTTGGCTTGGCTTCGCAGACGAAGATTTATGGAGGGGGTAAATGTCCACGTCAGCTGCAGGCTCGTTTGTGGCTGACAAGTCCGATGCGGGACAGGCAGACACGGTTGCAGGGGAAAATTGGTTGGTTGGGGTTTGGTGTTGGGTTTTTCCTCCTTTGCCTTTTGTCAGTGAGGTGGGCTCTGCGGTCTTCTTCAAAGGAGGTTGCTGCCCGCCGAACTGTGAGGCGCCAAGATGCACGGTTTGAGGCGATATCAGCCCACTGGCAGTGGTCAATGTGGCAGGCCCCAAGTGATTTCTTTAGGCAGTGCTTGTACCTTCTTCTCTGTCACGGTGGCCAGTGGAGAGCTCGCCATATAACACGATCTTGGGAAGGCGATGGTCCTCCATTCTGGTGACGTGACCTACCCAGCGCAGTTGGATCTTCAGCAGCGTGGATTTGATGCTGTCGGCCTCTGCCATCTCGAGTACTTCGATGTTGGTGATGAAGTCGCTCCAATGAATGTTGAGGATGGAGCAGAGACAACGCTGGTGGAAGCGTTCTAGGAGCCGTAGGTGATGCCGGTAGAGGACCCATGACTCGGAGCCGAACAGGAGTGTGGGTATGATAACGGCTCTGTATATGCTAATCTTTGTGAGGTTTTTCAGTTGGTTGTTTTTCCAGACTCTTTTGTGTAGTCTTCCAAAGGCGCTATTTGCCTTGGCGAGTCTGTTGTCTATCTCGTTGTCGATCCTTGCATCCGATGAAATGGTGCAGCTGAGATAGGTAAACTAGTTGACTGTTTTGAGTTTTGTGTGCTCGATGGAGATGTGGGGGGGCTGGTAGTCATGGTGGGGAGCTTGCTGATGGAGGACCTCAGTTTTCCTCAGGCTGACTTCCAGACCAAACATTTTGGCAGTTTCCGCAAAACAGGACATCATGCGCTGGAGAGCTGGCTCTGAATGGGCAACTAAAATGGCATCATCTGCAAAGAGTAGTTCATGGACAAGTTGCTTTTGTGTCTTGGTGTGAGCTTGCAGGAGCCTCAGATTGAAGAGACTGCCATCCGTGTGGTACCGGATGTAAACAGTGTCTTCATTGTTGAGGTCTTTCATGGCTTGGTTCAGCATCATGGGTGTAGTAGCCCTGTCCTGCACCTTCTTAAAATATCCTATAAAAATCACACAAAACAAAGTGACACATGCGCAGATAACTTTACCAGTCTGTATTTGCTCACCTAACCAGTATAAAAGACCCTTGCATTTAGTGCTACCTTTGAGATGTAGAGTACCGGCCGTTTTAGCAATGAGAAAAGTCGAATGCAAATCTTACACCGTTAATTTCAAACTGAAAGATGTTACCAGAGCAGAAGAAGCTGGCAACAGAGCGGCAGCAAGAGATTCTGAGGTTGATGAATCATCCATTTGCGAATGGAGGAAAGAGAAAATGAGCTTGAGAGGATGAATCCATGAAAACGCACATGTTGTGGCCCAAAGGTTGAATGGCCCCAGTTAGAGTCTGCCTTGAAGGAACGGGTTCTTAGTCAAAGAGAACAAAAACAGGCTTAAGTAACCATTGTTTAAGTAACCATTGGTCGGTGAATATCTAGTGCTGCTGGGTTTTGGGGTCCTCTGGCCTCGTAACAGTACCTACAATTGCCATTTAGATGAAAGTAAGACTATGGGCACCTGAAAGAGGCATCCCGGATTTCAAGGCAGGTTCCCCTGGATGTCAAAGTTTATGAAGGAAAAAGGATTGTCGGTAAGAACTAGAACAACTGTAGGGCAGCCATGTCCAGAAGATTTATGCTCACATTTTGGACTCTCTACTGCCATTTTCTGAGGGACAACACAGCGATGCAGAGATTATGTTACTTCAGTCTTCCTTCTGGCTTTTTAATTGGGGATCTTAAAAAGCAAAGACTGTCCCATTGGAAGAGATCTCGAGATCATTTGGGCGAGAATGTTCAGTTTTTCTTTTACAATTTTAATGCCCATCATCCCAAAGAGATGCTGTGAATGACCTGACAGTGGGAGATTGTCTCTTTTCATAAGAATACAAAAACAAAATCTTTGGCATGTAAAATTCAATATAACTCATGACCAATAATAACAAATAAATGTCAGAAAGTAATCCTTGGCACTGGAAAAACTTTCCAATGAATATCAGGAATGAAAGCTTTGATCCAAAAATATCAATAGCCACGTGGTAGAATTTAACTCATAATTGCTCTTTTTAAGTGGAATAATGTGTTACTTTTACCCCAAAAGATGTTCAAGAACATTTTTGTTTTTGTCTTTCCAAAATTAGTGGCAGGGCAGTTAGTATAGCTGTTACCACATCACTGTTACAGCACCAGTGATCAGGCCCTGGGTTCAAATCCCACACTGTCTGTAAGGAGTTCTCCCCTTGTCTGCGTGGGTTTCTTCCCACTCTTCAAAATGCACTAGGGGTTGTAGGTTAATTGGGTGTAATTGGATGGCATGGACTCATGGGCTGAAATTGCCAGCTACCATGCTGGATGTATATCTAAATCAAAAAACTTAGTCAAAATCAGTTTATGCCTGTGCTAATTTTTTGATGAATAATGTGATTGCTTCCATTGATGGGAAGGAATTAGAAAGCACATGAAAAACACCATTAGTTCACATCCTTTATGTTGCAGGAAGCACTTTAAACTTTGCATATGCTTCTCAGTGATTGCACAGGATAACGCCAACAACCATCCATTAATTCTGGAGAAAAATGCTCGCAGGCTGCCACTGTGGATGCATACCAGTGCATTGCACAGGAATATTGATCGTGCCAGAAGTCAGATGTGCCAGCAATTGCCCTCCACTTGATTCACAGACTCATCATACAGTCTGCAGAGTTCCATACTGAGAAGACTACATGCAATTAGTTTCTGGCCCCTCAGATTTAACCAACCACCACTGACATATTATGAATGGGGGCAATCCTACGAACCCTGTCACATTCACTCAACATTTTTAGACAATGCCATAAGATAGGAGCAGAATTAAGATATTTGGTCCACCGAGTCTCTTATGTCATTCAAATTATGGCTGATGTATGTTTCCTCTCAATCCCATTCTCCTGCCTCTTCCCCATAACCTTTGACACCCTTACTAATCAAGAACATCAATCTCTGCTTTAAATATACCCAATAATTGTGAGAAAGTTGGCAATTTTTTAAATTTTGTTTTAAATTTTATTAATTATACAATTTGAATGCTATTTTAAATGAAATATTTTTAATATGTTTAATTAAAATATTTATATATCAGAGAGATTTGAAAATAGCGAAAATGTCTTCTCACAGGACAAGCCACGGGAAATTTTCTGCTCTGGTATCGGTGTAAAAATGTTGAGATGGAATTTATTACGTGAATTCCATCCCATAGTTTTTCCACTGAGATCCCGACACATTTTTATGGAGTGAGTGCCATGTAAAATGACCGCAGCCACTCTGTGAGAAACAGGCCTAATGGATATGACGTCACTTACAATGTCCACTTGGTGACAATGTGCATCGGTGTCCACCCACGTTTGTCGGAAGATCAACCCAGATTCACCCTCCAACAAACTCTGCAACCCGGGAAGGCTGCGAAAAAATGCCCCTGTGTAAATGATCACATTGGAACCCACCGGAAGTAAGTATGTTCATTTTTTTAAAAATAATTCAGCCGTTTCTGTGTAAAAATACCAACAGACAACCACAACAACAGAACCAGAAAATACCCGTGTCACTGAAAAAGTGCAACTGTGTTGCATTAAGATTCTCTTTAATGTTCTGTTGAATAACTCGTTACAGACGAGAGAATTTCATGCTATCTGTTTCCAGATGGAGATTTAGAATGATGAGATATTTGTGTTCACCTCTGACAACAAATTTTTTCAAAAGGTTTTCTTCCTAAAAAAAATGGGGATTATGACAGACAACTTCAAGTTGAACACAAAGATAATTTCATATTTGCTGTATCAAATATCAAATAAATTTTTATTGAATTTAGCATATTTAATCACATATCGACGCTGACTCATTGCATTAGTTCAATTGGCCTAAAAATGTTTTGCCTCTGATTTTTGTTTGTACTCAGCATCTGATGCCTCTCATGTCAGTGTCCAAAAATAGCCGGCCAGCTTTGATGGATTCCAATTGCCATGATACCACTTTTCCATGGTCACAATGTCACTGACTGCACCAGGATCAGCAGGGAAGAAGTCCAAGTGCAAATGCAGAAAAGGAAGTTTCAGTGACATGTTGCACTTTTGTAAGTTTGAAGTAGACTGAAAATATAACAGGAAATTACAAGAATAGGTTATATCTAAAAATGGTACATGACAGGAGCCCAAAATCTATAAAATACACCCCAAAGTGTTCAGGAAGCAAAATCTTCTTTGTCTAAAGGTTTTAGTCATTCTGTGCTCTGAGAGTTTCAGGTGCCATTCCATGTATAGATCCTCAAATTTCTTACTGCTTCATGGGGACAAACTTCAAATGAAGAACATTGGCAAGTTTCAACACTGACCAATAAATAAAGAATGCACGCCAATGAAATTAAATAATTTCTGAAAATCTCTTTTCCATTCTCTTGTGTCATTTGCTAAGATAAGGGTTTATCCATAGAATTGAGTGAATAATTTTTTTAAAATACTCAATTAATAGGAAGATGACATTTTTAATTTAGAAAAGCTGACAGACAGCCAGTCAAAATGTATAATTTTAATTTCACATATCACTGTCAGCCAAAAAGCTTCACCAGTATAAATGGGTAGAGATGTGACTCCAAATGTTTCTAATTTTTGCCATTCATTTTATTGTTGTTTTTGCAAGCTTCATTCACTTTCATACCTATAAATGCTACTGTAGGCTTTCTGCCCCTCAAGAAACCAAAAGCTACTTTCAGACTGTTTCTTTGCAATAAAATTTCAAATACATTGAAATCAAAACTGACAGAAACTATATCCGGGCAGACCTGTTACAACCAAGTGCCACCATAAGAGCAACTGAGGAAAACAAGGAAGGGGAAAAACAAGCAACTCTGATTGAGAACATCTTCACTGTAAAAGTTTTGGGCATATTTTATATAGATAGATATAGTTTTTATAGTTCTTCAGATTCAACAGTATTTTACATTTGTTGTAAAATGGCACCACCTAATGATGATAGAGTGATAGCTCAGCTATCATATAAAAACTGTATGGAAATATTTGTTGATGAGTTCAATAACAATTTTGCAAACAAAACCTTTACAAAATGATCATGTGTAACCTCTGGTTATACACAATGGGAACTAGACACCATGGTATGATTATGTTTTTATTCAATAATTCAAATAATACATTTTATAAAGTGACAGTTAGTAAATGAATTAACCAAGTTCATTTATCAACCAGAGGAAACAATGTTCTCCAGTCCTCGGTGCAACACACTGCAAACACACAATCGGACATAGATGCATACGAATGATGCATATGCACAGTACATCTATACAAATATTAAATAAATCAATAAATGGACATTATTGTTAAACAGTAGAATCACAGAGTTTCTATGAGCAGTTCATCAGTCATTCACCATTTTCACTGGGCATGGGAAGAAGCTGTTTCTGAGCCTGATGGTTCTGGCTCTGATACTCCTGTATCCCTTTCCCCACAAGAGTAGCTGGAAGATGCTGCATGCAGGGTAATCAAGAGTCCTCACTAATTTTGCAAGCCCTCTTTGGACAACAATCCCAGTAAATCACCTTGGGGCTTGGGGGAATGGTGAGGGAGGAGGTCCTTGTGATCATCTCTGCTGCTCATGACCTCCAATCTGATGCTCGACAGCAACCATTCTGCACTTTGATGGAGCCAGTTAGGACTCTCTCGATAGAGCTCCCATAGAATATTGACAAGATGGTGGTTAGTAGCCTTGCCCTCCTCAGTCTTCTGTTGCACCTTCCTGACAGGTGAGATGTTGTGTCCAGGATAGATCACTTCAAAAGTGGACTCCAAGGAACTTGGTGCTCTCTACTCTCTTCACTACCGAGCTATTACTGTGTCGTGGAGGATCCTGAAGTCCACAATCATCTCCTTCAACTTGTCCACATTGAGACTCAGGTTGTTATTCTCGTACGATTCCCCACCTCTTTTCTGTAGTTGCTGATGGAGCCAACGACTTTCACGCCATCAGCAAACTGTTTAATCTGTTGGAGCTTGATCTGGTTTTGCAGTCATGGGTCAGTAGCGTGAATAAGAGTAGGCTGAGCAAACTGCCAGTGATGGTGCTCGATGTTCTTCTGCCAACCTGGGCAAACTGTTAGAAAGGCCAGAATCCAGTATTTCCCGTCAGATAATTTATATTTCATTAGCTTGACGGCAAAATTAATTTATGTTGATTTGTTTTTGTTGCTGGATGTACATTAAAACTAACCAAGCATGGAATTTTAACAATATAGTTTGCTTTTTGTAAGGCTACAATCAGAAACATCAAAAGCAAAGTTTATGTCATAGAAGATCTAATTTTATATTATGAATGTGGAAGAAGACACAAGCAGGATATTTAATTAGCGAGCAAGTTTTGGCAACACCCTCCAACCCCCTCCTTGCTCAGATCCACAAAAGTGTTTCAATTATCCCCATCTGTAGAGCCATCTCCAACATAATGCAACGATCTTCTCTCCTCAGCTGACCTTTAGTCACCTCCGGAAACCTTCCAAGAAAGCAAAGGGGATAAGACACAAGCTACTTCATTTGAAATCCACAAATCAAGGCCATAAACAGGGAAATTCAAATGAAATGCCAACTTACATGCCTTTCTTCCACCATGAACAGTACAGGTCATGATATAAACCAGTCTATTCTAGGATGATTAAAAGCAATTTAGGCAAGTATCTTAGAATCTGAAAATATGAACCTAACCATGTTAATTCTTCACCCCACTGCCACTATTCGTCACCTCCTCCACTGTTCCAATGAAAATCAAAGCAAGCTCAAGGAACCGCATCTGAATCCCCTGAATGAGTTAAAACTTTCCAGCCTGAACAGTGACACCACTACTAGGACATATTTTGGCTGTTTTATACACTGTAGATGATGAAGAAGGGCACCAGAGCCTTTGGATGCAGACAGGTAGCTGGTGTGCTATTATTAAATACACAGCTGGCCAATGCATCTTCATTCCTCCCCTTGTATTCCGGTGATCCCCGCACCTTCTGTTAATCTTCTTTCATGTAAGACTTTAGAAACCTTTTGTTTTTGCTGACTCATTCTTGACACCTTTATCAATCAATCGCTCCTGCCCTCCATTCTATTGAAGATCCCACCTTTTAGTTTTCCCCTTCCTTTCCTTGGCTTTGTAATTGAAAACATATGATTCTCAAATCAGACTGCATAGTGGTGCTTTCAACATCACGATAGATACTGATTGGCTTCAAATTTTGTTCACAGATCAGTTTTATTTTTAGAGCACGTGGTCAACTTGGCAAAGAGGAGAGTGTTGTGCAGTGTTTCTGTGTGCCAGAAGTAGAGATGAAGAGCTAGATAGCAAGGCGAATCCCTGAGTAATGATTTGATGGCAGCATCATCAAACAAAGCTGTGACAGTCTACCTAATGCTTTGCTTGGACCTGGCAGTTAGCAGCTGGAAGAACATCTCAATCCATTTCATTTAGTGGAGCTCTCCATGACTTGCATATTTGTTGATAGATGATTTTGAATGGCAGTCATTAGGTAATTGATTTAGGTAGTTGATTGTTATTTTTTTCTTGGAAAATTATTGCTGTGCTTGAGATTTTACTCTTAAATTATATTTAATTGCTACATTAATGGAGACAAGAGTAGCCATTCCATTAGATCTTTCAATAAGGCTTTAGCTCAACAGGCTTCAGCAAAAACAGGTAAGAGGTGAGGGATAGAAGGAATTGAAGTAAGAAAGGGCCATCCTATTCGGGGAACAAAAAGGATTCAGCAGGTAGGCACAGGTAAAGGTAGGTTTTCGATTTTATGTTTTGTTCCTCTCATCATAAACAGTGGGAATGGCAGCCAAGGGAAGGGAATGTTCCTCTTGCAGAATATCCCTGACAACTTCATCTGTGATAAGTGCATCCAGCTGCAACTCCTGTCAAGCCAAGTTAAGGAATTAGAACTGGAGTTGGATGAACTCTGGATCATTGAGAGGGCAAAGGGTGTGATAGACAGGAGTTACAGGGACAATCACACCTAGGAGGCAGGAGGATGGTAGATGGGTGACAGTCAGGAGAGGGAAAGGGAATAGGCAGGCAGTCGAGGGCACCCCTGTGGTCATTCACCTCAATAACAAGTACAAGGAGTTCCCAGGTTAACTCATACTTAGGAACAAATTGTGCTTGAACATAATGTTACCTCACAAATGCCCCTTTCCATATGCAAGACATTGATGGAATCAGAATGTTAACTTTCAATCATGATCTTTATTCTTTTTTCCATCTAAACTGTTTTAATGTGTTTTTTTTTAAACATTACTAAGACAAATATTTGACTAACTGATGCTAAATAAGAACCATATGTACTGGTTTTTACTTTTCTACAAATTTGACTTAAAAGACAGATGTAGGAACGGATCTCATTAATAGCCAGGGGACTCCCTGGACATCATTTTAGATACTGTTAGGGGGACAACCTACCAGGGACAAACCACAGTGATCAGGTCTCTGGCATAGAGTCTGGTCCGGTGACTAAGAAGGGAAGGGAGGAGAAGAGGTGAGTTGTTGTGAGAGGGGATTCTATAGTTAGGGGGACAGATAAGAGGTTCTGTGGAAGAGATTGAGTATCTCGAATAGTATATTGCCTCCCTGGTGCCTGAGTCTGAGATATCTCAGAACAAGTTCATAGCATTCTCAGGAGGGAGGGTGAGCAGCCAAACATTGTGATCCATATACGGACCAATGATGTGGGTAAGAAGGATGAGAAAGTCCTGCAAGGAGAGTTCAGGGAGTTGGGCACTAGGCTGAAGGACAGGGCCTCCAGGATTGTGATCTCAGGGTTACTATCCATACCATGTGCTAGTGAGGTTAGAAATAGGAGGATAATATAGTTCAACATGTGACTAAAGACATGTGGCAGGAGGGTTTCAGGATCATTAGGCTCTTTTCCAGCGAAGGTGGGACCTGTTCCGACTGGATGGTTTGCATCTCAACTGGAAAGGGACAAATGTCCTTGCGGGAAGGTTTGCTAGTGCTTTTCCGGTTTAAACTAGATTTGCAGGGGGAGGGGAACCAGAGTACCAGAGCAGATAGAGGAGAGGAAGAGGGAAAAGATGATGTGAAAATTACATGAACCATTAAATGTCAATGGATTTTACATGGTGGAAATTTTCTAAAGTGCATTTATTTCAATGCAAGGAGCATTCTAGATGAGCTTAGAGTTGTGGATTGGCACATGGAAATATGACATTGTGGACATTTTTGAAACAGTTGCAGGAGGGGCAGGTCTGACAGCTCAATAGTCAGCAAGAATTGGAGCAACTTTGTTGAGAGATGACAGACAACTGCAGGACACATAGGAAGTAGGACAGGAGTAGGCCAAAAATGGCCCATCGAGCCTGCTCCGCCATTCAATATGATCATGGCTGATCTAATTTATGACCTAACTCCACCTACCTGCCTTCTCCCCATATCCCCCAATATCTCTATCATATAAAAATTTATCTAACCGAATTTTAAATATGTCCAATGAAGCAGCCTCAACCACTTCCCTGGATAGAGAATTCCAAACATTCACTACTCTCTGGGAAAAACTATTTTTCCTCATTTCTGTCCTAAATCTACTCCCCCGAATCTTGAGAATGTGTCCTCTCGTTTTAGTTTCCCCGGCCAGCTCAAAAAACCTTCCTACATCTATCCTATTCATACCCTTCATAATCCTATATGTTTCTATAAGATCTCCTCTCATTCTTCTGAACTCGAGCAAATACAATCCTAGACGATTTAATCTTTCATCATGTCAACCCCTTCATCCCAGGGATCAACCTAGTAAACCTCCTCTGGACCGTCTCCAAAGCCAGTATATCCTTCTTCAAGTATGGAGACCAGAACTGGACACAATACTCCAGGTGCGGTCTCACCAGTACCTTATACATAGGCTGTGATAGTAGAGATTTTAATTTTCCACATATGACTGGGACTCCCATACTGTAAAAGGGCTGGATAGCTTAGAGTTTGTCAAATGTGTTCAGGAAAGTTTTCTAAATCAATATATATAGTTACCAACTATAGAGAATGCAATACTGGATCTCCTATTAGGGAATGAGGCAGGTGACAGAAGTATCTATAGGGAAACATTTTGGGTCCAGTGACCATAATGTCTGCACTGAACTGGGATTCACTGATAAAGTGTGTTGTGCTGAAGGCTGGCAACACCCCCATCTGCTCACATATAACTGCAGTTTCCCACCAAAACCCAGATGACTGTGAAACCCTACCCATCATTATAAGCTAATAAAAGACCATGTTCTCCTTCCAGTCACGAGAGCTTTTATTCACAGTACAATTTTATTAGTTTATTCCCTAAATCACACGTCAAACTCAGGCCCGCGGACCAAATTTGACCCATGATATAATTATATTTGGCCCGCAAGATCATATCAAATATGTATTAGAGCTGGCCCGCTGGCCGCCACGCCAGTATAGCACATGCACAGCTAATACTACAAATCCCAGAATGCTTTGCAAATGCGTTGGCGCCGGCCCGTCAGCCCGCTAATCGCCCCCACCTCCTCTCTTTACTTTCATTAGGATCTGTGACCTGTCGCCCAACTCACACGTAATAAACCACTTACGAAAAATGCAGAAAACAGGACCTTTCAAGACAGGTGGGAGACAGACGATATGTTCATCATTTTAAAAGACAAACCTGTTTGTCATTGAAGCAAGTTGTTATTTTTTTGACTTGTTGGTTTGTGAAAAAAAATACATTTAAAAGGAGCTTAAAGGCTATAGCGAAATATTATTTATTGAATATTTTATTTCTCATTTGTTAATGCTTCTTCTGGAAAGAGTTTAACCAAAACTATTATTAAACATTTATTTTAATAAGAAAAAGTTTAACATTACATATGTTGAAAGAAGAGAAAACATGCAGATATTGTTGAAAATTTTCAATAAATATTTAGTTTGGCCCACAACTTAGTCCAAGTTTTTAATTTTGGCCCTCTGTGAATTTGAGTTTGACACCCCTGCCCTAAATGATGGGTTACTCAAGCCAGGTACACTCCTGATAGTCCCTCTGTCTCCTGACAAGGCTGAGGAGTTCACGTAATGGTTAGACTGCTTCCAAGCCTAACTGAACATGACCAGAGATATCTTCCACACCCATGAACTCAAGAGTTTGCACTCATTTCGAAGGGTATGCAGTCATCAGGGACTGCACGACATATGATGCTGCCACAGAGGCTTTGAAGGTTCAGTACCTGAAGTCACAAAACGAGGTCCTAGTGAAGCACCGACTTACTCTACATTGCCAACAGGCAGGAGAGACCATCGATGACTACCTGCTGGATCTGCAGACGCTTGCCAAAAAGCAGCAACAGGCCACATTCGTGAGGAAGAACAGATCTGGGACATTCTAGTTGCGGAGGTCCAGTCGAGGTACACGAGGCAGCGACTGCTCGAGTCTGGAAAGAAGGACCTGGCTAGACACGTTGAACTGGCCAAATTGTTGGAACAGGCCAAGCTCGAGAACGACGACCTCGAAGCCAGCGAGCTCACTCACCCAGGTGACCCATTCCAAGGACCGGCAGCTCCCACTACCCCCAACCCCAATGGCTGCCGCTTCCCGTGCTAGGGAGGGCTTGTTGTGCGGCAAGAGCCAGCACCCCCGATCTTGTTGCCCAGTTAAAGACTCAGTGTGTTCCAGCTGTGGCAAGAAAGGGCATGAGGCAAGGGTTTGCTGCACAAGGGGAAGTCCACGGCCTGCATCACGCCCAGATCCAACTCCAGCCCCCAGCCGTCTGCCCCAAATTCACTTACTGCGCGACACACCAAATGAGAGTGGCTGTGGCAATGCAGAAATGGCACAAAAAGATTTACTGCAATGATTCCCAGACTTAAGGAACTGTGAAATATTAAAGAGGTTAGGACTTTATTCTCTGGAGCATAGAAATGAGGGTAGATTTGATAGAGCAGTGGTTCTCAACCTTTCTCTTTCCATTCATATCCCACTTTAACTCTTCCCTGTGCCATCAGTGCTCTGTGATTAGTCAGGGATTGTTTAAGGTGGAATGTGGGTGGGAAGAAAAAGTTTGAAAACCACTGTTTTAATCATCCCTCATTGACTCGTGATGTGCAGTTTCATATCTCCAAAGGAAATGGATCAATGACAATTTTTCTCCAGCAAAATATTTCAGTAACAATTGGGTCCAGAGCAGTGATTCTCAACTTTCCCTTCCCACTTACAGCCATCCCTTACTAATCACAGAGCACCGATGGCCTAGGATATACTTAAAGTGGGATGTGAGTGGAATGAAAAAGGATGAGAACCTCTGTGATAGAGGTATTTAAGATGATGAGGAGGACAGAGTAAATGTAGATAGGCTTTTTTCCACTGAGGGTAGGTGAGATACAAACCAGAAGGGGAAAGTTTAGGGTGAGGGGGAACTTTTTCCACAGAGTGGTGGGAGTGTGCAATGAGCTGCCCGCTGAGGTGGTGAATGCAGGCTCAATTTTAATATTTAAGAATTTGGACATGTACCTGGATTGGATAGGGTTGGAGACGTATGGACTTGGTGCAGGTGAGTGGCACGAGGCAAAAAAGAAAATGGTCTGGCACAGATTGGAAGGGGCGAAGGGCCATTTGTGTGATGTGGTATTTTTTGATTCTCAGTGAGATGGTGGAAAGTCAGTGTCAGAAGGGCAATGCAGGACCATGACATGGAGAGTGGAGACCATGCACATGATCAGCTCCAGTGTGTGGATGGGTGAGAGCATCTCCTCCATAATTACCATCACCACTGGAGCACCACAGGGATGCATCCCAAGTTCCCTGCTCTCCTCACTTTACACCTATGACTGTGGGGCTCAGTATGGCATCAGCACTAGTTTGCTGACAATACCACCCTTGTGGGTTGTATAAAAGGAGGCAATGAGTCAGCATTCCGGAGGGAGATTGAAAACTTGGCTGAATGGTGTATGAACAGAAACCTCTGTCACCAAGACAAAGGAGCTCATTGTAGACTTTAGGAAAGGAAAACTAGACTCAGCAATCATGGGGGAAGCTGAGATGTCGAGGGTGAGCAACATTAAGTTCTCATGGGGTCACTATCTTAGATGACCTGCTTTGGACCCACTACATTCATGCCATTGTAAAGAAGGCATGTTAACCCTCAACTTCCTCAGCAGTTTAAAAATGTTTGGTATGTCATCAGAAGTCATGGAAAAATGCTACAGATATGTAGTGGAAGTGGGCTAACCAGCTGAACCATAGACTGGTATGGGGCACCAGTACCCCTGAGCAGAAGATAATGGGCAGAGCCCAGTATATCACAGGCAAAACTCTCCCGACCATTGGGAAGTACATCCATATGGGATATTGCCATCAGAGAGCAGCAGAAATTATTCACCCTACCCAGGGCATGCTTTTTTTCTCCCTGCTGTTTCCAGGGAGGTAGGTACAGGCACCACAGGATGTTAAGGTGCAGGTTCAGAAATAGTTATTCTTCAGCCATCAGACTTCTGAAAACTGACTCAATCAGACTCATTTGAGGACTTTTAATTTGTTCATTATGTTTTTAGGAATATTTCTTCTTCTGCAGTTTTCTGTCTTTCCTTGAGTACAGTTTTCAGCTACCAGTAATTATAAATTCTTCCTGGCCTGAAGGAAAAAAATCTTAGGGATGTATTTGATATATGCATTCTGACAATAAATATGAACTTTGATTTGACCTTTAGTCTGTTGGATTCATTGTGTTGCTCATGAAGGCAGCCAATGTTATAAAAGACCCTGGTCACAAATTCTTCTCAGTCCTATCCTCAGGTAGTAGATACAAAAGCATGAGGAGCAGCAGCTCTTGGTTCAAGAACAGTTTCTTTCCAACAGCTTGATGGGGTGTCCGCTGGCGACCAGATGTGAAGATGTGTGGATGGGAGCTCAATATACTTTTCAAATATTTCCCAGCTTTACAATGTTTCTTAACAAACTTTCTGCAACTTATCTTTATGACAGATGCAGATACTATAAAATCTTTCATGCCAAAGTAAGGAGTTAAAATTCTTAAAATACCATAAATTCCTCAACTCAAGGCAATGGGAGAGAGGGAAGAAACAGAGCTGATACAGGGAGAATTGACGCTACTTGGATGCTGAGTATGGCCTTGAAAACTATTTCAATATATTCTGTGGAGATAAATAATGTTTTAAAAATGTGGGCCAGAGAAATTGGGAAGAAATTGGAGCTGGTTCTGGAATCAATACCTCAGTTTGAGCAGCACTGGACTATTTGGGAGCTGGATTGGGCTGCTTTAAATGAATGGCTGGATAAGTTTCAACAACAAAACGAGACAAACTGCTGATAACAACAAACTAAAACAACATGTAATTAATCTGGAATGTTAGAGTCGCTGGAATAACAGCCACATTTTAGGCTTAAAGGAAGGGATCAAGAAGGACAAACTGCCTTTAAAATTTCTGAGGGAAAGGAGCTGTTGGAAAAGACTGCTTGAAAGAGCACACTCTCAATCAAGGATACCTCAGGAGCCCCCAGATCTGTTATTATTCGGTTTCACAATTTTCAGAAGAAATAATTTTTAGGTTGGTCCACTCAAAAAACGATTAAACTTATCAAGGAACACGGGTTCGTTTCCTAGAAGATCACTGCCCAGAAGTTGTTGCCCTCCACAGTTACAACGAAGTAATGTTGGAATTATGCAGGAAGGGTTTTTTAATCTACCCTTCTTTATCCGGCAAGACTCAGAATAAGACATGGAATGCAAAAGATTTTCTTTCCTCTCTTAGCCAATCTCCATAGCCATTAGCAACAGGAAATACTTCAAGTATTCTGGCTTCTGGTTAACTTGAGTTTTTTTAAGTAAAGCAGTCTGTGAGGAAATTTTCCAACAAGATTACAAATTGCTGAAAGGACATTATTTTCAAGCACCTGGAGAACACCATCTATCCTGATTTCTCGACAACCTTCAATTCCTTTTCCTATTAAAGTGTCTGAAACATAGTAACAAGTATTTGAATTTGCAAGTATAAAAGAATCTGGTGGGAAAGGAACAGGCACTGTTCGAAGGTAAAGGACTTCTTCAATTTCTCCGAGTCAGCACATGACTCAAGTTTAATTAAATATAAAAGTCAAAAACTAGACTGCTGCCTCGAAAGAGACACCAAGCTCTCTCCTGTGGGAAGTCGAGCTGAAAGCTGAAAATCGTGTTCATGCTAGGAATATTTTTGCAGAGCATTGGTGATAGAATTTATATTGACAAAGGTTAACTCATCTAGGAAGTATTGTCATAATTTAACATTGAACTAAACTTTTCCATTGGAATGACAATTATATTATTTATAAAAACTCTGCTTGAAGGCTTCAAAACAAATGTTGCCTTTATTAATTTGTGTTTGAAATACAAAAGTTGTGATTAAGGTAAAGTTCATTTTCCATACAAAAATTAAAAATTTATTGTGCCTGCTATCATAAGATTGCTTACAAGCTGAAATGAAAGCTTTTTACACCTGTCCAGCAAACATTCCTTATGTTAACCATATCTCAATGTACAATTGAAATCAACAATGAAAAATCAATACTCTATGGTTCTTCATACACAATGATTCTTACACTCCATAAAATCCCTCTCTAAACACTTCCAAATTTCATTGTTTGCTTTCATTTCATCATCAGGAGAAAAACCAACATTGTACTGAATGGTATATAATATGGAGGCAGAATGGTAGTTCTGCCATTGCAGCAATCCAGACACCCTGATTAAGGATTTGCAAGTTCAAAGTCAATCCAAAGGGTTTTTACAAATATATGAATAGCAAAAGGAGAGTGAACGAAACAATTGGTCCACTCGAAAATCCGAGCGGACATGTGTGCGGAGCCTAATGAGATGGGGGAGATAATGATTGAGTTCTTCTCATCGGTATTCACTAGGAAGGATATGGAATTGCGTAGGATAAGTGAGGCAAAAGGGGTAATTATGGAAAACATAGGCATTAGGAAAAAGGGGGTGTTGGAACTTTTGAGGCATATGAAGGTAGATAAGTCTCTGGGTCCCAATAACATTTTCCCCAGGACCTTGAGGGAAGTCAGGGAGGAAATAGCGGAGGCTCTGACAGTGACTTTTCAAAAGTCACTAGAGGGGAGCATGTGCTGCAGGATTGGCGTGTCACCAACGTGGTTCCTCTGTTTAAAAGGGGCTCCAGGTGTAGGGCCAGCAATTATAGACCAGTAAGTTTGACATTGGTGGTTGGTAAACTAATGGAAAGTATTCTTAGAGATAATATGTATAAGTATCTAGATGGGCAAGGACTGATCAGGGACACCCAACATGGGTTTGTGAGGGGAAGGTCATGTTTGACAAGTTTAGCTGAATGGTTTGAGGAAGTGACTAGGAAGGTTGATGAGGATAGAGTGGTAGATATAGTCTATATGGATTTCAGTAAGGCCTTCGATAAGGTTCCACATGGAAGGCTGATGAGGAAGGTTCAGGCACTAGGTATTAATGTTGAGATAGTCAGATGGGTTCAACGGAAGATAGAAGATAGGCTCCAGAGAGTCATGGTGGATAACTGTCAGGATGGAGGCCGGTGATGAGCAGTGTGCTCAGGGATCAGAGTTGGGTCCCTTGTGGTTTGTCATTTACATTAATGATTTGGATAATGGAGTGGTAAATTGGGTTAATAAATATGAGAACGATACAAAAATAGGAGTTGTGGATAGTGAGGATGGTTTTCAGGGACTGCAGAAGGATTTGGACTGCTTGAAAGAGTGGCTGAAAGGTGGCAGATGGAGTTTAATGTAGATAAGTGTGAAGGCTTCAATTTGGGAAGAATAATCAAAACAAGACATACAGAGTGAAGGGGAGGGGATTGAACAATGCAGAGGAACAGAGAGATCTTGGAATAACAGTTCATTGTTCCTTGAAAGTGAATTCTCATGTAGATTGGGTGATGAAGAAGGCTTTTTGTATGCTGGCCTTTATAAATCAAAGCATAAAATTATAGGAGCTCGGAGATGATGTTGAGATTATTCAAGGCATTGGTGAAGCCAAGTTTGGAATTTATGTGCTGTTCTGGTCCCCAAATGATAGGAAGGATATCAATAAGGTAGAGAGGGTGCAGAGAATTACTAAAATGTTGCCTGGATTTCAGAATCTAGAATACAAAGAAAGATTAAGTAGACTGGGACTTTATTCATTGGAGCGTAGAAGGTTTGAGGGGTGATTTGATAGAGGTATTTAAAATTATGAGGGGGATAGATAGAGTAGATGTGAATAGGCTCTTCCCCTTGAGAGTAGGTGAGATTGGAACGAACGGTCATAAGTTAAGGGTTAAGGAACAAAACTTTATAAGTAACATAAGAGGAAGTTTCTTCACTCAGAGAGTGGTGGTTGAGTGGAATGACCTTCCAGAAGAGGTAGTTGCAGCAGAGACAATTTTGTCATTTAAGAGAAGGTTGGATGAGTGCATGGATGTGAGGGGATTGGAGGGTTATGGACAGGGAGCAGGTGGGACTAGAGGAGAACACTTAAATCAGTGCAGGAGAGAGGGACCGAGGGCCTGTTTCTGTACTGTTACTGTTATATAAGGGTACTTGAGGAAACAAAATTCAGCTAATAAAAGCAACATTATTGATTATGTAAACAATGGATTGTAAAATTCATAACATGAAGTTCTTTGGGAAGTTGACTTTACCATCTCCTATCTCAGGAAGGACCTATACCTTTGTTTATTGACACACAGATCAACAATAGATGCTCTCTTGTAAGCCCATCACTCTGCATAAGATCACCTGGAGCACAAGAACACCCATGTCAGTCTGTCATTTGCTGCTCCGCAATCATACCAGCAAATCATGACCAAACTAAGGGATCTCGGACACTGTCCCTCTCTCTTCAAGGGCACTTCAAGGGCTGTGTCCTTCATCTCCTGCTCCATTTCCAAACCACTTGCAACTGCACAGGAAAGTTTAGCTCCAAATCTATAAATTCACCAAGGACACCACTATTATAGGCCAAATAATGAGAAATGATAGCCAGAATACAAGGAGGAGATTGACAATTTGTTTTTTGGCACCACCACCCAACCTTATTTTCAGTATCAAGACCTCCTAGGAACTTCTTGTCGATTTTACACACACACACTTGTTCATGTTAATGGGGAGGGTGGAGATGGTTTATATTTTGAAGTCCCTGGGAATCCACAAATTGAGTCAGCCATGAAGACAAATCAATATTGGAAGTGTGAGATGAATTGGCATGTTGTTGTATGCTCTATCATACTTCTTTGTGTGCACTTTGACAATAAACTGACTGATTACATCACGGGTTGGTTTGGTGTACCCAAAACAAAAGGCTGCAAAAATTAAAAAACAAAGACAAATCCATCACAGGTCCCAACCTCCCACCCATTTTTCTGCTTTCAAATGAAATAGTAAATGTTACAAATAATTCACATTAGTGAACCTTTTCCAAATATAGCAACTAATCACTGGTGAATCCAAACAAAATTTTGTGCTGAATTGAGATGGAATGTTTGCAATGAGAAATCAGAAACAAAACACTGTCTTGTACTTTGTCTCAAGGAATCTCCTCTTTACCCATCCTTATCTACAGTGTTCATGAGGTAGATTTCTTTTCACGTCATTAAAAAGCTTGGCAATTTTGCCTTTATGATAGAGAATTACATTTTTGCCTTGCAAGTTGTCAAACCTGTTAATGTCTAGATGTTGAATGGAAAGGACCCCTAGATCTGATGCAACTGATCATTGTTTTATATACAGAATTGACAGAATATAGTGTGGAACCAGGCTGGCACCCACATTTCTGCAATAGAGGCAGAAATGGCGCTTGCTTTTGTCGAAAAGTTTGGATTTTTTTATCAGGTTGCAAAGTACACTTGTCTTATTTAGTGTAGGAATTAATAAACAATGTGAATGATTTCAGCCATGCATTAAAACTAATAGATGGAGATGAATTACAAAATATAAAATTGGAAAAATCATGTGGTCGGACCAGGTGACTTCATCCAGATTATATTCTCATAAAGATTTGATTATATAATGGAATCACATTAGATTGTTGACTTTCTAATTGCAATAAGCATTTTTCAGAAGATACACAAAATTAGTATCCATTTTAGTCATAAGAAACAAGCTGCTTCATATGAAGTTATTATCCATGTTCTGCCCAAATTCATTAGCGTAATTAAAAGACAAAAAAATCTATTAGTTTGATTGTGACTAGTGAGTTTTAAAAATTAGTCCAAACAATTGCACAAAAAAATGAATCAAGAGTAACGTCAGATGACTTCCATCTGAATGCCTTTCACCATCTCGATGCACTTTTTCTAAAGTGTCAAACCATTTCTATTGCCTGCCTGCACTTTGCAATGGTTCTTTTCCAGCTTGAAGAGGATTAATATCAGTGAATTACTGCTGACAAAATTCAGATCTGCTTCAGCCCAATTCTGTCAAACATGTCTATAGAATTTGTTGATTGTAAATATTCCCTTTCCTCTTCATGAAGGAACACTGACATCAAGACCACACAATTCGGAGATTGCAAGACATCTACTAACTGTTTTGGTGACTGTGTATTTGCCTTGATGTAAACTTACTTTATGATCATTTTGTTGTATATAAACCTATTTAAATCTTTCAAAATCATTGGAACAAAATATTCCGCTGCCCCCCAATGAAATGAAGTCCTTATTTTAAAAAAGCTAGAAAAGTTAAACAAATAAAAAATTAAAACAAAGACCGATCTTTGATATTTAGGAATATGGAGCAGAAGTAAGTAATTAGAGTTGAAATAGACATTAGCCATAGTCAACTCAAATGCTAAAACAAACTGAAGGAGTCATTATGGTCAACAGATGGGTGGTGAGGTGAGAACGAGAATAAAATTAAACATTGAAGCAAACCATTCTATCCATCAAATTTACACCAGTTTCCTGGAGAGTGATTTTTTCTCCTGACCCTTTTAATTACATTCCCTTGTGCCTCAAACATTTCCACCTGAAAGCCCAGATTGGTTGATTTTACTTACCAGCTCCAACTAGTTTTCCTTAAATTTCCCACATATCTTTTGATCATCATTTTATGTCTACATCTAGTACATGAACCATCAGCTAAGAGTACAACTTCTCTTCATTTACCAAACCTAAAAGTATTTCTTTCCCATCCTCTATGCTCAAATGAGAACATGTCCAGCCTCTCTGATCTATCAAATAGAATCAGAAATTATTGTCATGAACAAGTCACAAAATTCAGTGTTTTACTGTAGTGTCATAGAACAAACATTCATAGTATAACCATCTTACGACACCCTATAAAAATTATAGTGCATGAAAAGGCAGTGTCTTTGGTTTATTGATTATTCAGAAACCTGAAGGCAGCAGGGAAGAAACTGTACTGTGCTGTTGAGTGCTTGTCTTTAGGCTCCTGTACCCTCCTGTATGAGAGGGATAGAGTAGATGTGAATAGGCCCTTCCCCTTGAGAGTAGGTGAGATTCAAACAAGAGGTCATGGGCTAAGAGTGAGGGGGCAAAAGTTTAGAAGTAACGAGAGGAAACTTCACTCAGAGTGGTGGCTGAGTGGAATGGACGCAGCAAAGTCAATTTTCTCATTTAAGGAAAAGTTGGATAGGTCTATGGATGGGAGGGGATTGGAGGGTTATGGGCAAAATGCAGGTAGGCGGGACTAGAGGAGATCGCTTAGATCTGTACGGACTAGAGGGGCCGAGATGGCCTGTTTCCGTACTGTAATTGTTAAATGATAATATGAATTACCTTCTTTAACCTTGTTATATATTCAAAATTCCCATATGGAGGCCAGACAACACGGAAAGCTTGACAAAGAAAAATGAATGAGAGTTAAAATTTTGTTGACTAAAAACAATGAAATTTTAAAAAACATACAAAATTTAGAGCAAGCATTTGGCAAGAATGAAATCATACAGCACAACGTGAAAAACAGACCCAGCCCCAAGGAGAGAAAAACAACCCATTTTAATGATACTTTCACAACTCAGCGATGGCAGGAGGTACACTGCTTTAATACGTACCTAGAACGTGCACTTGGCTTTCCATGAATAATAGATGTTTTTTTCCTCACACTGTTTCTTTCATCAATTATTCACACAAGGTAAATAAAGTATTTACAAAACTAAGTCATCTGAAAGTAATACAGAGAATATCAAAGGCAGTTTTAGGGAAACCAACCATCACAAGACTATTAAAACAGCTGGAGAGAGGGTTCACATTTCAAATATTTTGTTCATAAGATACTGTTTGGCTAATTACTTTTTCTGCTCTTGACTAAAATCTTCCACATGCATTTTTTACCTATTCAGGAACCCAAAACTGAATAATATTTCTTGCTTTATCTATCACTTTACAACAGCCAAATGGAAAAATACTTCAAAATACAAAATTCTACAGTTTCTGCATTTTATGTAAGCACTTTAAGTTTCATTTAGCACGAGAAATTCATTCAGCAGATATAAATAGTTAAAAGTTTTTAAAAAGAAAAATACAGTACTGGAAATACTGGTATCCTTTCTGTTGACAATTTTTGTCTAAAACAAAATAAATTTTCATCCACTCAGACTAACGATTAGAAGATACAGAAGGCAACTGTTCTTCATTGATAATTGTCATTTTGGTCAAAAATAATGTAAAAATATTGTAAGCAAACTTTCAGCTCATGTACCCTATTTATAGAGCTTTGGCCTATCTACAAATTCCAACGCAACAGCTCAGCAAGGCTTCTTCAGCAGATTCTATCAAAACTATGAGCTCTGTCGCCCAGAAAGAGAAGAATTTCATCTCTTTAAATTTTCATTCCAAGTCACATACCATCCATCCTACCCCATGTTCAGCATTGCTGGATAATATGTTGGCACACTCTGCCCAACAATACTATACAGACCGTTATGCTTCAAGAGCAGAAAACCACCACCCCTTAAGACAACTCGAAATGCTCAACAAAATGCACTGGCCTTTATGATGGAGGAAGAAGTAAAAATAAGGCAAGAGTGGTTAGTCCTAAATTAAGGTTAACTACGTATCAAATTGGATTCTTACGACTGGCTTGAGCTGTTTCTATTACCTGGAGATCTGATACAGATGTAGGGATGGAGAGATGGCATGCTGAATTGCGTACTTGTATTCCACTTGAGAAAATAACATAATTTATGTCACAAATACCTTTTTGTTTAAATATGGAACTCATACTTACAACATGTTGGTTTGAAAAGGACTCTCTGAAAGCCCATCCTGTTGGTTAACCCCAGTTCCATTATTATTAGTATTGAGACTTTATATTTCATTTTGAAATTCTCCCAACTCTCACTTTCCTTCTTTCTTTGATATATTTTGTGGGGGAGGAGGAAGGGAGGGAGACGCACACACGCACATACCACATGCGTAACTTTTTTTATTCTTTTCGTTTTATTGAATGTGTACATGGATGTGGTTTTAAAATTCTTAAATAAAATATTCAAAAAGACCAGATTTTCAGATGTTTAATTACCTTTGTCTTGCACTTTTGCTCTCTGAAACATACAGCAAGGAAACAAGCCCTTTAGTCGACCTCTATGCTGACCAAGTTACCAACCTGAGCTCATCTCTCTTGGCTCTCAAGTATCTATCCAAATGTCTTTGAAATACCATTTCTGTGCTAGCTCATTCCATGTACGTATTAACTTGTGTGGGAAAAAGTTTCCCCTCAAGTTCCCTTTTAAATCCCCCTCTCCTTCAGCTTAAATCAATGCCCTCTAGTTTTACTCCTAGCTGGGGGAAAGACCAGGAGTACAAGGTCACCCATCAGTCTCCCACACTTGAGGGAAACTTTAGTCTCTTTGTAATAAGTTCTCCAGCAACATCCTCATCCATGTTTTTTGCACCCTGCTGAGTTTAATGACATCTTCCATTTTTGATCATCAGTTTCAGTAGCAAATTGATGGATGCAGAACAATCTGTTGTACTCCCACTGATACAATTTTTGTGTCAAAGCTTGCACAGAATTAAAGGACTAGAGTCAATAAGGAAATGCAGCATTAAGACAATCATACAGAATGGCATACTTCTAGTGTTTATGACCACTTAGGGGCTGTTAAAAGGTAGAACCCCAATTTTAAATAAGGACTGTAGTGATCAACAGATTCAGAAAGTCACACGTTCAAGGACTTTAGACAGCAAAAAGACATTCCATGTAGAGTTGAATATTCCAAAAAGAGAAGGATGAAAACAGTAGTACACCAGAATAAAATGAGCTTCAGGCAAGAAAGAAACTATAAAATAAAATAAAGAACCTTCCTTAAAGGACAGAGGGGAATAAATTAGTTCATTATTTTTTGAAACCATGCTGTATAAAAATGGACCTAGAACTGATGTACCATTTAACAACTGATGATAATTAGTAACTTTCAAACAAAGATTAAGGATGGATTTTTAAGGGTATGATCAATTATATTTGAAAAGAGAGGGCTCAAACCTATGAAAAAGGAAATATTCACAATGTAAATACCATGTGGATCAATAAGCAATGTAAAAAGGAATGGAGTCAAGGGCACAACTTGGCCACTGTGTCGATGACTGAACTGAATGGATAAGCCACATTTTAAGGTGGGAATGTGCAAGGAAGAATGTTGGAGTGAGCTTGTGTCGATTTGCTCTGTAAGGCAAGGGAGTGGAAATGGCAACAAGTTTTGAAAGGCCTCCTTTTCCCTTCCACTGAATCCCTTGCAGTGATTTTAGACCAGTTTGAGGAAGGGGGAGGGAGACATCCTGTTTGACCTTAAAGAAAACACCAGGTTACAGAGTAAACAAAATAACTTCAGAGACATCCGAATTTTTAATCATTAGGTACACTTTTGTTTCAGTATACATACATTCTACTCCTAATAATTCAGTCACATTTGCACTAAATAACTGAAGTATTCATTATTTTTAATTCAGCATAAATAATACATTACGCTAAGAATTTAAGAGCTAAAAAATTGAAATTCCAGTTAATTTAAGCAATTGAGTTAAGAGGAGCAGATTGTATCAAATAAATATGTTAAGAAGTTTGGGGAAGTAAAAGAAATAAGCAGGATTCATTCAGAAATGTTTTTACAGACCTTGATTATGTGATACTCACAATATAACTGTTCGTTTTTTTCTTTTAATAGTGTAAAAAATGTGTACCAACTGCAGGAAGTTTTGATTCACTCTTATTTGGATCTCCATTCACTCGTGCTGAAGAGCACTTTGATTAATCTTGAACACCAGCCAATTATGAACTAAGCAGAAAGCAAGGATCAAAATGAGTGTCTCTTTTAGCCACTTCACCACATTTAAGAGGCTTCGCCTCAAATGAAGTCCTAACTTTCTGCCTGTTAAAAATTAATACTGCAGTATTACAAGTGTTACAGTTATTCCTATCCAAATGAGGGCAGAAACAGCCTGGAAAAAACACCTTTTTAAACACACTGGAAACTACACTACAAGATTAAAATTCTTCCAAAGTGAACCAAATTGGTAGTCAACTGGGCTTTCTCATTTAAAGCCGTGATACCAATATTTTTGGGGAAAAAAAACAAAAATTTCTTTTTGAGTAAAAGAAAATTTGCAAGATGCAGAAATATTACAAGCACATTCTGGTGAGATTCCAATAATCCCAAAGTATCAGCAATAATATGCTACATCAAAACTGGAACAAACTCTCTGTTCAATAAGGAATGAGCCTCTTGCAAAGATTTTTCCCTCAAAAAATGAAATATCCTTTTTTTGCTGGGAAGAACCATGTATCAATGACTCCACAAAAGGGACATCATTTCTTTAAAACAAAGGCTTTTCCACTCTTGCCAGGGACTTGATGGCTTTAGGTAATCCTGTCCTACTGACATACTTCTAGTGCGGTTAAGCTTTCTTTGAAAATCACTCATAAAGTTAATTGTACAGCATTCATACTGTACTGATTGCCAACTACACCATCGTAAACTTGTACATTCATGGTTACTCTGCTATGAAAGATGCATTATCCCAGTCGTCCACATCTTCTTGGCATGATTTACTCTCAAATCATTCATGCCATTTTGATTAGGATTCTCTTTTTCCTCTGAAGATCAGTTGCACTTGTCCTGCTAGTTCACCTTCACTTCACTTGTGGTCATCATTGAAATACTCTATTTCCAGATAAGGTAGAGTTCAGAGAACGTAAAACAGGAAGAGGGTGAGCTTCTGTGTTAAAAACCCAATGGTCCAAGGGTAAGAGGTCATCACTGGAAAACAGGAGATAAAGGTACCTAAAAATCAAAGAAAAAATGTTTCCATTGTGAAACACTAATTACACCTTTTTTAAAATTGAGATCATGTTCCAGTCTCCACTACAGAAGTGATTAGCAGGGACATCCCAAAAACATATAACATAACATAACAATTTACAGCACGGAAACAGGCCATTAGGCCCTTCTAGTCCGCACCGAACCAAACACCCCTCTCTAGCCCCACCTCCCTGCACAATGCCCATAACCCTCCATCTTCTTCTCATCCATAGACCTGTCCTACCTTTTCTTAAATAATACAATTGACTCCGCCGCCACTATTTCTCCCAGAAGCTCATTCCACACGGCTACCACTCTCTGAGTCAAGAAGTTCCCCCTCATGTTACCTCTAAACCTCTGCCCCTTAATTCTTAACTCATGTCCTCTTGTTTTAATCTTTCCTCCTCTTAACGGAAATAGTCTATCCACATCCACTCTGTCTTAAATACTTCTATCAAATCCCCTCTCAACCTTCTACGCTCCAAAGAATAAAGACCTAAGCTGTCCAATCTCTCCCTATACTCTAGATGCTTAAACCCAGGTAACATTCTGGTAAACCTTCTCTGCACTCTCTCCACTCTGGAAAACAAATCTGTTAAAGACAGTTGCATGTGTGAAATATGCAAGACATGCATTGAAACATTTTACAGCATGGAAACAGGTCCTTCCATTCAAGGGTGCATGCTGACCATGTTGTCTACCTAAGCCATCCCCCTTTGCTTGCATTCGGCTCAGATCCCAATCCAAACGTTTCCAAATCCTCATATTTATCTAAACACCCTTTCAGCATTTCAGCTCAACCTCTGCACTCTAGATTTAGGGAAGAGGTGCAAGAGCAAGTGCTACACTTCCAGTGGTTGCAGGGGAAAGTACTAGGGGTAACGGAAAGGTGATTGGAAGGAATGAATAGACAAGGGAATCACAGAGAGCTTCATCGCTGCAGAAGGCAGAAAGGGTTGGTGATTGCTACAGAATAATGAAACCTGCTATTGTATAATCAAGGGAATATTAGTTATATGAGCTAGAACTCAGATATTTATGAACTGATGCCACTGTAAAGTATCCTAAAAGTACACTTGTTTACTACTCAAGTGGAAAGGAAAAATAGAGCTATCTTCTCTCTCCATTTTCAGCCCAGATGCAGGGTCTTGTCCCAAACCACTGACAATTAATTTGCATCTCCCTCCTCCACTGACACTGCTCATCCTGGTAAGTTCCTCGAGCAGTTTGTTTTTGCTCCACATTCCAGTACCTGCAACCTCTTGGGCAGCCAATTTCAAGATATGGGATGATTTTAATAAAAGCATTTAAAATACACTCATGATCATTTCACTAATTATATAAGTATATTTATATTATAAGTATATTATATAATATATTATATGTATATTTAGAAATGTGCACAACCAATTAAAAATTATGGCTTGTTCATTTTGGTAAAAGGTCAAATTGCTTGCCTAGCCTGATGTACACTGGTGACCTTAATTGTTTGCCTGACAATACCAAGTGTCAGAAAACACCAAGATCTTGCCACACAGGGGCTTAAACTGGCGTGTCAATGACCCATGTTCAAAGCCTGGTTAGATAGGAGTGTTCACAATGAACCAAGAAAAGCCAGTTCAGTGCGACCTTTAACGTAGGGACCCGGGATCCCGATACTAAAGGAGATGGGACCTGAAGCATTACAGTGTTGGTGTCTCGGGAAGGCAGGTAAACTTTTTACACAGGAGCCAATGCAAAATGCAGCAGCTCTGATACTACCCACCTTGGCGGGTAATACATGGGATGAAAATGACGTCCCCACCCCCCCTCCCCAATACACTGTTGGCAGTGTTCACATGGGTATGTGAAATGGTAAAATGGTGATTAAATATTGGCTTTTGGGGCAGTGTGAAAGCACCTATTGTTGGATCTTTATTGGATTCATCTTTGAGGTCAGCAGCACTTAGCCATTATTTCTATAATTTGAGTAATTTTTAACCTGTATAAATATAATATGCATTTACTAATAGCACAATGGTCTTTCAGAGCACACTTGTTCGCTAATTACTAAATTAACTATTCTAACGGTCATTTGTTGATGTTCTGTAAAGGAAATCCAATGCCATTGTGTGTTAACTGATAAAATAACAATACTTTCAATACTACAAAGAATTATTTTCCACATTTTAAAATATGACAGAAAAATTTGATAACTAATTAAAAAAATGAACAGAGTACAAAATATTCTTTATAACATTTTCAGAAACCTAGTTTAACTTAATTATTTTTGCTCACTTTAATGTTTCAGCCAAAAAGAAACTTTGTTGAACATCATCGTAGGCTGGTGATGAAGAGTAGACATCCTTAACACCTGAAAATCCGCCGATTACTCTGCAATACTTATCAATAGCCTGAAAACAGAAAAATGTTTACTAAAATGCAGTTTCACAATTTAAATAAAAATTCTTGAGGTAACAGGTTCGTGCAAGAAACACACTCTCCGCAGGCTGGAATTGAAACAGCTTTTCAAATTATGGAAAACAAATCTCCAAAGTTTTGAATAGATAATAAAATAAAAGATTTTGGCAAAATTAAAGTGCAGACATGTTTAACATGCTCTTATTGAAAACATAACAGGGAATTAAAATATCAAGAAACATAATCAACAAATACCATTATTATATCTGAAAAATCATTAAAATTTAAGTGTCTTAAAAATGAATCTTCATGAAAAATAATAATTTTCAATTTTGATGAACTTATTGTGGAGGAAACCAGCTCCTGCATTCATAACCTTTGAGTAGATGTTCAATATCATGAAAAGCGCAACATTACTTTCAATTCTACCCGCTCATCATTCACCAACAAGAACTAATGACAACTTACCAGGTCAATGGAGAAATATATTTTAGATTCTATGCCTGTCCATATCAACCCAATACTTTAGATAGGACAAAAAGCAGACACTTGTACATCAGAGAAAAATACAAAGCTCAATGTTGTCACCTCAAGGAGATGACAACATTGATACAAGAGACTGTCAAACATGGAAGTGTGCTCTGCCTTTAAGATTAGCTTTACATTGCCAATGCAATAAATATGTCTTAAAAAAAATTACACAAATTTACACATTTTCCTGAAATGTCAGTCACATTAATACAATTAAATTCAATTTTTGGTCTTCCTGTACAATACTCAAGTTTGCTTACAAAATTTGTCTTCAAGGTAATGGCATTATAATTTATTTCTGCCTTTGTTCAAAGATTTCTTTATTCAAAGCATACCTTATTTTGGAGCATGGCACACAGGACCCAAAATTGGTTGGATGACAGAGGGCAGTGATGGAAGGGCACTTTCCTGAAGAAATCTAGGACGATATACCACAGGGATTGGTGCTGGGATCTTTGCTGTATTTATCAACTTGGATGTGAACGTAGGATTCGTCGTTAGTAAGGTCGTGGAAATCAAGTTGATGCAAGACTACCGCAGGATATTGATCAGATAGAAAATTGGGCAGAACATTGCAAGATGCAAGTTACTCCCATCAAAAGCAAGGAGATGCATTTTAGAACAAAAATAGGAAAAGGATATCCCTAGTAAATAGTAGGGCTTTAAGGAATGCTGATGAACAGAGAGACCCCAGGGTCCAAGTCCATCGAGTCCTGCAAGTGGAACACACATCGATAGATTTGCGATAATAAAAATAAGGACATTATGTTGCAATTTTACAATTTTGTATTTTAGATTCAGAAATTTCAGATGAAAAATTTAGAATGGATTGAAATATAGATAGGGAGAGAGAAATGAAAAATAGTTTGTTTCAGCATTTTATGATGGTGGAACTTCAAATACTGTAGTTAATTTGGACAAGATGTACCGATATCTATTTATGCAAGATGTCACTTCACAGTCATGTGACAACAATAAGTATCAAAAACTATTCATAAAAAAACAGCATAACAGAAATGTAATTTTCCTGTTATGTCATTAAATTAATATGCATTGCTCCATTATTCAAATTTTTAAATATGCAAACATAACAAATTCCCTTCCATGGCTCTCAGAAATACACATCTATTCCATCTTCCACAAGAAGCAGACAGTGGTGGCTGTGACCAAATTCACAATTCAATTGCAAGTCATTTCATACACAAACTTCTTCTCTTACTCTCATCTCTGAGAATGACAACACAGCCTCTCCCCCATTAATTGCAACTCAGATGTAGACAATCCAGACTCCAAAACATTCTTTCAATAGGAGGCATTTCATGTTTTCAATGGAATCCATCACAACTATGAACTAAAATGCATTGTAGATATTGAGCATTAGTACATCATGGGAAAGATCCTGAAAGACACAGAATGATGCAGCGTAGAAGCAGGCCATTTAGCACATACAGTGCCCTCCATAATGTCTGGGACAAAAACATTTTTATTCCTTTATTTTCCCATCATGAACAGCTTTAAATTTTTAATCAAACAGCTCACAAGCAATTAAAGTGAACATTCCAGATTTTATTAAGGTTATTGTATACATTGGTAGTGCACCTCCTAGTTGTGACTCCCTAAAATTCTCTGAAGAGCTTAACTATTTTTATGCTTGCTTTGACAGAGAGAATAAGGTCACTTACAAGGTGCCTCTCAATCTCCATCACTGATGCATCCCAGACAGTTGTTCAATCTGCCCCAAGCTTTAAGATGCTCTCACTGTGCCTGTGCCCAAGCGCTCTACCACCATGAGTCGAAATGGCTGCCCTCCAGTTGCACTCACCTTCATCATCTCCAAGTGTTTTGAGAGGCTGGTCTTCTCTCATCCCAAATCCTGTTTGCCTGCCACTGTGGATTCTCATCCATTCACCTACCATATTAAGAGGTCAACCGAGGATGCCATTTCAACTCTGCTTTGACTCATTTGGACACCTCTGCCCCCTGTGTTAAAATGCTATTCATTGACTACATTCAGCTTCCAACACCGTTGTCTCCTCTAAGCTGATAACCGAATCTCATCTGCATGGTATCAGCCCATCCCTTCGTAATTTCATTTTGGACTTTTTAAATTAATAGATCTCAATCTGTTAAGATGGGCAATATTTTCTCTTCCAGTCTTACCTTGAATACCAGTCTGCCTCAGGATTATGTGTTCCCACTTTACCTCCGACTGTGTTCCTATGTATAGTACAAATGTAATAATCAAGTTTGCAGATGACACCACGGTGGTAGGCCTGATTAAAGGGGACGATGAAATGGCCTACAGAGATGAGATTCAGCACCTGGCCTTGTGATGTGCCAATAACAACTTGACAGTCAACACTCAGAAAACCAAGGAGATCATCGTGGACTTCAGGTGAGCCCGATTTACATCAATGGAGCATTTACCGAGCTTTAAATTCCTTGCTGTCCTTATCTCTGAAGCTCTCTTGGTCCTTGAATTCTTCAATTCTGATGAAAAAGGCACAACAGCGCCTTTATTTTTTGAGGAGCAGGAGGAAGATCCACCTCTGTCTCAGGATACAGTTGGATTCCTACAGATGGACAATGGAGAGCGGGCTGACATCTGCTATTTCGCTGTGGTGCCAGAATTGTCTTGCACAAGATTGGAGGGGACTCCAGCGAGGAGTGAAAACTACCTAATGGATTACTGGAATCCAATTGCCTACCATTGAAAACATCTATAGGGAATGATGTCAGAGGAGGGTGAGAAACATTGTCAAAAGTGCAACACATCCAAATCACGGACTATTCACTCTTCTCCAAACGGCAGGCACTACAGGAGCCTTCAATCATGTACCAATAGGGCTCAAGAAGAACTTTAACAAAGTTGTGCCTGTTGGACAGTGAAGCAGGGAACTGAGTGGGAGAGTGAAGCAGGGAACTGAGTGGGAGAGTGAAGCAGGGAACTGAGTGGGAGAGTGAAGCAGAGAACTGAGTGGGAGAGTGAAGCAGGGAACTGAGTGGGAGAGTGAAGCAGGGAACTGAGTGGGAGAGTGAAGCAGGGAACTGAGTGGGAGAGTGAAGCAGGGAACTGAGTGGGAGAGTGAAACAGGGAACTGAGTGGGAGAGTGAAGCAGGGAACTGAGTGGGAGAGTGAAGCAGGGAACTGAGTGGGAGAGTGAAGCAGGGAACTGAGTGGGAGAGTGAAGCAGGGAACTGAGTGGGAGAGTGAAGCAGGGAACTGAGTGGGAGAGTGAAGCAGGGAACTGAGTGGGAGAGTGAAGCAGGGAACTGAGTGGGAGAGTGAAGCAGGGAACTGAGTGGGAGAGTGAAGCAGGGATCTGAGTGGGAGAGTGAAACAGGGAACTGAGTGGGAGAGTGAAACAGGGAACTGAGTGGGAGAGTGAAGCAGGGATCTGAGTGGGAGAGTGAAGCAGGGATCTGAGTGGGAGAGTGAAACAGGGAACTGAGTGGGAGAGTGAAGCAGGGAACTGAGTGGGAGAGTGAAGCAGGGAACTGAGTGGGAGAGTGAAGCAGGGAACTGAGTGGGAGAGTGAAGCAGGGATCTGAGTGGGAGAGTGAAACAGGGAACTGAGTGGGAGAGAGAAGCAGGGAACTGAGTGGGACAGTGAAGCAGGGAACTGAGTGGGACAGTGAAGCAGGGAACTGAGTGGGAAAGTGAAACAGGGAACTGAGTGGGAGAGTGAAGCAGGGATCTGAGTGGGAGAGTGAAACAGGGAACTGAGTGGGACAGTGAAGCAGGGAACTGAGTGGGAGAGTGAAGCAGGGATCTGAGTGGGAGAGTGAAGCAGGGATCTGAGTGGGAGAGTGAAGCAGGGATCTGAGTGGGACAGTGAAGCAGGGATCTGAGTGGGAGAGTGAAACAGGGAACTGAGTGGGAGAGAGAAGCAGGGAACTGAGTGGGACAGTGAAGCAGGGAACTGAGTGGGACAGTGAAGCAGGGAACTGAGTGGGACAGTGAAGCAGGGAACTGAGTGGGACTGCACTCATATTATAAAATCAGGACTTTTTAACAATTTGTTGTAGAATAGTGTGTTTGTTGGTTTTAATTCCACATGTTTTATCCCAATGTATATAGCAGTATTTTTTAAACTTCCGATCAATGCTGATTGTATTTCATTGGTTGGTTTACTGGTACAATGACAAAGTTAATCGTCAACACCATTTTAGTTTATCCATGCAGATATGACAGCACTTTTTATCCATAGTCCCCTCATTTCAGGGTACCATAATATTTGGACATAGCAATGTTATGTATATTAAAGCAGTCATGTTCAGTACTTCGTTGCATATCCACTGCATGCGATGACTGCTTGAGGTTTGTGATTCACAGACATCACCAGACCTCTACTGCAGCCATCTTCAACTCCTGCTTGTTTTGTGGGTCTTGTCCCCTGAAGTTTTCTCTTCAGCATATGGAAGACATACTCAATTGTTTTAGACTTGGTTACTGACTTGGCTATTCAATAATTTTCCAGTTTTTAGCTTTGAAAAACTCCTTTGTTGTTAGGATCATTGTCTTGCTGTTGGATGAAGAGCCGTCCAATGAACTTGAGCAGATAATATATTTCTATACACCTCAGAATTCATTTTTCTACTGCCATCAGCAGTTACATCATCAATGAAGATAAATGCACCAGTACCTGCTGCAGCCAGAGATGCCCAGGCCAGAACACCCCCTCCACCATGTTTCACAGATGAGGTGGTATGGTTTGGATCTTGGGCAGTTCTTTTATTCTTGCCATCACTCTAATACAGGTTAATCTTAGTCTCATCTGTTCACAAGACTTATTTTCAGAATTCTGCAGACTCTTAAAAGCTTCTTGGCAAATTGTAACCTGGCCATCCTTCCTGTAGTTAACGAAGATCTGCATCTTGCTATGTGGCCCTCTGAATTTCTGTTCATGAAGTTTTCTGCCGACAGTTGTCATTGACACATCCACACCTGCCTCCTGAAGAGTGTTTCTGATCTGTCGGGCAGGTGCATGGGAATTTTTCTTCATTATAGATCATAGAATAGTACAGTACAAGCCCTTCAGTCCTTGATGCTGTGCCAACCCATATACAGGTACACGATCCTTTATCCAACATCGAAAATCCGGAAAGCCCCAAAATCTGTTAAGTGGGGAGAGAGGCGAACTTAACTGAACTCAGGGCAACTGGAAGGGGGTTGGGGTGGATATGGCAGCACAATTCAGGTGGGCTTTCTGAAATCTGGAAAAATCCAAAATTCGGAACACACTGTCCCCCAAGAGTTCTGGATGAAGGATTGTGTACCTGTATTCCTTCCTAAAAAAGAACTAAACCCTCCCTACCCCATAATCTATTTTTCTTTCATCCATGTACCTAAGAGTGATGATGAGAATTTTTCTGTCACGAGTAGTGGAGATCTTCCTTGGAATACCAGTCTCTTTCTGATTAATGAGCTCCCGCTTCTTAATGATATTCCAAACAGTTGATTTTGGTAATACTAAAGTTTGGGCAATGACTCTTACCATTTTATTCTTCTTTTACAGCCTCATAATGGCTTCTTCAACTTTCATTGGGACAACTCAGATCCTCATGTTGAACAATGGCAGCGACAGGCTCCAAAAGCCTAGAAGCCCAGCAATCTTTTACCTGCACCAATGAAGCAATTAAACATACATCACAACCACCTGTGAAGCCAAATGTCTCAAACATTATAGTGCCCTGAAATGGGGGAACTATGTACAAAAAGTGCTGCAATTTCAACATAATGTATGCAAATAACCTTATATATACCAGTAATATGAAATGTGCTCTTTAATCACAAGTATCGTTTGAAAACAGGGGCAAATAAAGGAAAATAGTGTCTTTGCCTCAAAGATTATGGCAGGCACTGTATGTGCTTTACCAAAGGAATTTGAATTAAACAGTAAAAGGTACGTTTAGATAGGCACAGTCACATCCACCATTTTAAACACAGAGTACAATGTAAAATTTGAATATGGAACATGAACATTATTTTTGTAAGTGGCATCTTTTAAAGTTAGTACCACCTGAAAGTTATTTATTTTCTCACCTGAGCTGCCTCCCAGCCCCACTGCCTGTATTTGGGGTCATGGGTGAATCTCCACATATACCAGTAGGTTTCTATCACTTCTGGCCGAAGAATGTAGTATTTCTCATTTTGCCGCAATGCCACTGCTTCTGTCCCTCCATCAAATTTGAATGCCTCAGGGCCCAACTTTAGCACTGTTTTATAGGAAAAGAGAAACGTGATAAAAGTGAACACATCAATTCTAGATTCTTGAGCTTCAAATTTTCCTCAATAATTATTATTTAAAATAGTTTTTAGTAAAGACCCTGACTGACAGACAAAAAGTCATTTTATTTTAAAGTTTCGAAGACTGAGATGTCAGATGTATTTTTTTTATAAATACAAGTATTGTTCTATTAGGAAACAAAGAAAGAAATGGTGATTGGAAATGAACTTGCAACACATTTCACAGTAAAGATCAAAAATCTGTAAAGCAAGGAATGATCTTTCAGATATTTCTGCAGACAACCAGGAGACTTTGGTCAGTTTAAATTGAACTTATTAGGGCCTGAAACAAATCAATTGGCCAGACAGCATCAATGGAAAGAGACACAGCAAACATTATAGGTTGACTATAAAGGCCTTTGACCTGAAAGGTTAATGGTTTCTCTTCCAGATATGTTATTAGATCTGTTGATTTCAAGCATGATCAGAATAATTCAGTAAAGGAAATGTCAAATACTTGCACAGATTTATTAGTAACAGAAAAAAGTTCCCAACTCAAATTAAATACTTAACTATTATAAGAAATTTGTCAAAAAATGTTGAAAATGGCTACTTTAATGTTAAGGCCTCAGACATTCCCTGGAGTACAGTTGTACTGCCTTGCCCTCATGAATACCACCCAAGAATGCTTTGGACTAGATGCTAAAATTGAAAACAAATGTAGTAATTAATACTGAAATCTGATCGCACATAACACTTTCTTCATGTCATCACAGGCACAGAAGCACATGCACAGAATTTTTATTTTTAAACTTTGTGCCAGAGCTACACCTTACCTGTTTTATCATATGACTGATGACAAGTGTGAGCAATTTCTGCACCAAGCTGTAGATAATGCCCTGCTTTCTCATTCGGTGACCCATCTGCTCCAAGAGCAAACATTCCTCCAGCAAAACATGTCAGATGACCCATTTTTCTCTCAAGATGACCATTCTTCCATTCTCCAATAAAAGTCAAACCACTGTTTGATTTCCTGATAAGATGTTTTTCAATAGCCTATCAAAAATATCAACAATAGGTTGGAAGTAATCAAACTGCTACACATTTCAAATCTATTTTGCATACTTTCAGATAGAAATGTTCTTGTATATGGCGAATGTCATAACTTCAAGAATTTTACAGGCTGCCTGAATTTTCCAACAAGTTCTAGCGCAAAGATTTGGGATACATTCTTATGTAAAGTGATAGCATTGCTTTTCACAGGCATGAACTGAGAAAATCCTTTGAGATTACCAGGAGATACAAGCAGCTTTGAAATGCAGACACAGGTATCAAAATTTCACATTGAAAACTATAATTCTTTTACTCCAATAAATGCTTCTCGAACCATAGCTTCTCCAGCACTGAGTCATTTGTTCATCCACCATGACATATGTAGGCCAAGCTCATTCTTGGGCTTTCCTTTCCTTTCATCAATAACACATCAATATGGGCCCTTCATTTCTCTTTGCTTGATTGACAAGAATCCATTTGGGGATTGGTAAGAGAGTGGCTAATCAAAACTGCTGTACTTATCAAATCCTTCAGAAACTAGCTCCATGGAAAATTTTAAAAGCTGCCCTTTTTGCTGTACACTCCAGAGATAAATCACTGTGCCAACATGAGCATATTTATTACCAAAGTATGAAAGTTCTGGGTTTCAGTCCTACTCCAGATACTTGACAAAAACAACCAGCTGATGGTTGTATACAGTACCAAGGGATTGCTGCATTGTCAGAAGTGTTCTCCAAGGAAGTGCAAAATCAGCAGAGTGATCTGGACAATACTGAGCCCTTATCAGCAAAAGCAATTTCTGGGGATTATCATCGTGTGCTTTGTCAGAACTGAATGTGAGAAAATTATTTTTCACCTAACCACACGACTGATTGCAATTCAAGATAACGTTATGGATGGTGGAAGAGTTTAAGACATTTAGTAAGGAATGTAAAAATCATCAAATATCTATTATAATGGAGGGCAGCAATTTTAATACACGATTCATGTGCATATCAACGCCATCTCAATCCCAGAAGATTGAGGTTGGAGGAAAGTTTGCTGAACTTTAGGATTATGATTTTGCAAAGTTCTTTTGTAAAGAAAATAATCATGGCCAAAATCAGGCTTTCTTCCTCAACACTGTTTGCAAATTTTTCATCCCAAAATCTTAAAGTTAATAGACTTGTCCTCAATCAGATATTAAAGAGAAATCAGAAAGCAGTAGGATTATTGTGTGCATTTTTAAATGGACTTTCATACCTTTTGTCATAATATACAATTTCAATGTTCCAATTCAACGCTCAGTTGTTGAAATTGTCATATATGACAACAAATTAATCAACAAGCTTGATAAGTTATCTGTACCAGACAATGTTTATTCTTGCTATTTTATTTAAAAAGTAAACTCCTGCAGAAAAATAAAGCCATAGGAAGGAGCTTTATTTTCAAAATCCATTCATGGGTTTTACTTTACCTGCATTGCATCATCATACATTTTTCTTGCTTCTGCATCAGTCTTATCAGATACCAGCCAAGCTTTCAGCAAGTATTCATAGAAGCTGTCTCCCAGCCCACCCACAGAGGTATGATCTGCACAAAAATGGGAAAATTGACATGACTTTTTTATCCTCCTGGGCAATCATTATTGTCTATTAATTCAGTCTGAACATAAAGCAATTTGATTTCAAACTGTAAACTTAATCAAATTAAACTCACGAACAAAGACAAAGGCACAAAAAAATAGATTGGAAAATGCTGCAAACAGAATTGGGTTGAGGGGTGACATGTTCACATTGATAAGGAATTTGGGATAGACAGAAAACTAAGATTAAAAAAGAGTTTGGAAATATTTTTTTCACCAGTATAAAGATTATATTTAAATTTTTGGAATTGAAGATAAATTTGTATAAATTAGCATCACAAATAACTAGAAGCATAAAGTATATAGAAAAGGTAACTGCAAAGAGAACTTCCATGGCTGTTTTGTATTCAAAGTGCAAATCTATTGCCAGAGTACATAAAAGACATCACATAGAACCTTGAGATTCTTTTTTTCTATCGGCCAGCAAAAATTCTATTTATTGGTAGTGCAAAAACAACTATACTCAAAAGATATGCATTCAAAAAAGAAACATGTAAACAAACAGAGAAAAATAAATATTCAGGAATAAATAATGTGCAAAGTCAGAGACCTTAATCTCTGACTGAGTTTGTTGTTTCAGTCTGAAGGTGGAGGGGTTGCAGCTGTTACTGAACAGAATACATCATGAAATCCAAATACTCTAGTGGATACATTAATTCAGAATTTTTTTTTTTAAAGATCACGTAGTACCTGTGATAACATTAAGGATTCTGTCAAAACTGGCTTTATTTGGTTTATTATTCAGCAATCGATAAAAACTGATCACTGATATAGACTTGGTATTATAATTTCAAACTATAATAAATGGTAAGGGCAAAAAAAGATACAAGTAGGTTATCAACTTGGCTAGGAAATCACTCAGAACTCCTACCTTCTGTAATAGCATTCAGAAATTCCCAGTGATCAGAATAACTGATTCAGCTATCAAATGTCAAAAAGACGGCTAATCTTTATAATTGGCATACATGAATAATAGCCACACAAGATAAATATCGAACGCTAACATAGAACTAATCTGTAGCATGAGTTGCTGCTTAGAGGAAATGTAATTGATCTTAATTGTTAAAATATGTTGATTGCTGTGTGAAATCTGCTACTGGTAATGTAGATCTCACAAGGTACAGGCCCCCTTTCATATGAATAAACATCACAAGGAATATAAAGGAAAATGTTGTTTGCTATTTAATTTAGTCCTGCCATGGTTATATAATACTTGGACCTACAGTGCAACAAACCTGAAGGCAGCACGCTCGGTTTTGCTACAGGTAGTGGAACCAAGTTAGGGTACTTCCAGAGAAGCAACTCAGAACAGAAACAAGCAAATTATTTGCAAAGAGTTCCATAGGGGCCAAGGAATTTAAGGTAAACAGCAATGTGATACAGCCTCTTTGGTATTATTACAATTTACATCTACATAAATTTTCCACAGAATCCAGAAGAGAACATGTCTTTTACTGACACAGTCATCAAAATTCTTTTAAGAAATGAAACTGCAGCTTAATATGCTTGCCAAAACTATGGAAAGCTGGTACTAGAAGCATGTAAAGCAGCCATTCTCAACGGGGACCACAACACTGAGGGAGAAGAACCATAGACGAAAATCAAAAAAAAATTATGTAGTCAGTAGAAACCAACTAAATTTGACTGTTTTACAGGGAAAGGGGCTTCATAAACTGAGCAGAGTCCAAAAGGGACCATAGCCAAAAAAGGTTGAGAATGGCTGATGTAGAGGATATGACTAGCTGACTGGGTCCAATGCAATATTAAGGCTGACTGCAGAAACTTACATAATGTAGGTCCAAAGGAATTTTCTGTGCAGAAAATGAGAAATGAAACCATTTTTTTTATGAGCATGGTACTACATCGAACAGCTATTTGTGTTCTACCTTCTATTAATCACATTGCAAATAAGATTATCAACTTAAGTGCGATCTGGGAAAATCGGTTTAGAAACACTGTGGGTCACGACCATCTTGGTTGACACTACACCTGAAAGAAAGATGTGCAGCCAATTGGTCCACGGAAATATAAGATTTTTCTCGAGACCTTTAACGGCAAAATCTTTGTCAAAGTGAGAATATTCTGATCTACTGTATGATTTAAGTAATTCATTCTTTTATTCATTGATATAATTATTCAATCGAAAAGTAAATTATTTAAAGTCAGCATCACTGCTCGAAACATCAAGAATAACAACAAAAGACAAGTGTAAAAACCCATGACTGTCTTATCTATCAAATATATGCAGGGTTGCCCAAATACCAAATAAAATGCAAAACTGGGAAGGAAGGACTACACATTTACAGCCAAAAAAAATTACATGGGCTCCACCATATACATGTGCTATTCTGTATTAAAGCAATTAATTGTAAACAAATACAATCAGAAAATGCAGACATCTCTGGTGTGTCAGCGCTGTGCTAATTTGAGGACCTGGAGCAAGCAGCATTTCCTCTTGAGGAGCTCAACATTTTTCCCCTCAACTTTTTAATTTAATTTTTATTTTAAATTCCCAGCTTTAGTCCTCAAATTTCCAGTATCGGTATCTTGTTCCCTCTTTTTATTTAATTCTTCTCATTCTACATGAATGTTACTTAGCCAGATCTGCTGCAATAATCACATTTCACCACTTTTGGTTAGCCAGCATCACCACCAGTTCTGAATTAAGTTTACCTTGGTCTGTACCCTATCACAAGCATTCTCCTGGTTCTGAACCCCTCTGTCCCTTCTCTAGAACTCAAAATAGACTTGATTTCTAATGGTCATTGATTGGAATCATTAATATTTTCTCTCTCCATATTCAAAAGCTATTTTATTTTGGGTCAACTATGCTTTAGACAAGAAGTTCTTTGAGTAAATATCAGTGTGACGTATTTTTTAGATAAAGGGAGATTTTACAAGTGGGCCAAAATAGAAAACAATATCAGTAAGCTGATAAGCAAAACATACGCATTCCAAACTTAGCATCAAATGCACAACCATCTTTAAAAATACAGCTCTTTACATTTAATTAGTTACTTCAAAAATAGAATGATTTGGGGGGGGGGGGGGAGAAAGAGTCAGGGGGCATTTAAAAGGCTATGTTTATAGGACCGAATCCCAGAGCTCCTCTTTCGGGATACGTGAACTGAGTTTACCAAAACATCAGTTACCTCTTCTGCAAACCAAGAAATAAGATGGTAATTACTACATTTCAAAATAACTTTTGTAAACGAGTTTAATATCTGCATAGCAGTTGTATGAACAAGCTCATTTCAAGTGTAAAAGAATACTCACGTTGGCCCCAGCGACCTGTCCTTGGATTAAGATAGTTAGGATACAAGCCATTAGGTCTATCCATATTCTGCAATAACTTCCGAATATCCAACACCTGCAGTTAGTTGTGAAGAGGTGCAATTAATGCCACTTTCAGTCATAAATTTCTTATAGTACTTTTATTTTCACAAATGTTGGTAATGACCTTTATCTGAAAGACAAAAGGACTGGATAACAATGATCTTGTCTTTCAGATAGGAGTGCAAGTGATCAGGTCCAGCCTTTTCTCATTAGTTATGTTACAACTGGCACACTTTCATGCTTGAGACACACACAAATGATGACAAGTAGATTTAAAGGAAAACAGTTGAAAGAACTCTGAGGAAGATAATGAACTTTGATTTTTTTCTTTCAAAACAAATTATTGGAATATGGGCAGTACAATATAAGCAGCTTTTATTATCAAGCCCTGAAGTTGATTAAAAACCTGTGGTTGTCACGGCAAGTTCCTTCTCCAAAAGATATTAGGGAACTTTGTGGACCTTTGCTCCACCCACTGCCTTTCCTTCCCCAGCCTTTCGGGCACCTGACAGCTTTTTGCTCACATCATGAAGGGCTCACCTGAAACATGGGTTATATATCTTTACTTCCATTGTATGCCAAATTCCTCCAGCATTTTTGTGTTACTACTTAGGCAAACGGTTGTTCTTTAATACTGACATTTCTGAAGATGGTGAACAAAATAACTAGATTTATAAAATTAAAATTATATGGTTTAACATTGAATTTAAATTCATGACACCTATAATTTTCACTTACACCATCCTTCAATAATTTATAGAACTAAAATCACGTTTGTGGTCACCGTTTTACGGACAACTTTAATATACTGCAATCCAGATGGTAGTTTTTCAGGTGCTGAGCAGCTATTTGATAGAATGCTTTAATGCAACAGTTAAGTCAAAAAACTTGCCATTCAACATTTTGTAACTTCTTACATTTTACAACACAACAAATAACAGCATCAGTTGATAAATAATAATGTCCAATGCGCACTTACTTTTTTGTAGTAGACAGGGTCCCCTGTCAGGTAACTCAGATGCACAAACTCCAAATGCAAGGTCCCAAATTCAGATAAAATGCTACTCCCAGCTGATGCCCAGCCCCAGTTACGTCCAACGCCACTGGCAATGCAAGAACCCAAGCAAGAACAAACATATAATCAGCGTAAAGCTGGTTATTGAAAACTGCAAGCAAACAGATTATAATGTTTACTTTATTAGATAAAGATGTTAGAGCTATTTAAACAAAAAAAAGGTGGAAAATCTCAAATTAAATAGCTGAAATCTCAAATAAGTATGTAGGATCTCAAAAGGAATATCAGGTTGCCAAAGAGAGGCATCGTATCTAGCATTGTCTCTCCCCGATGTTCAATGCTTATGGGCTTCTCCTTGTAACAATGTCTTTGTCGATCATCTAAAAGCTTAATGTGGAGATTCTCCATTTCCTCAAAAGCACAAAAAATAAATCAGGTGACATGCTGATAACCACGATTGTCTTTATATTTTGAATCCCTCTCACGTCACTCCCTTTAAAAAGAGATATATTGTCCACAAATGATCATATCAATTGGAATTTCACCTTCTCATAACTTCTATTCAACTAGAATGATGAGTAGCTAGTTTCTTTATCCATGAAAAGAATAGAGGTGGAATGGATGCATTTGTACTTGATGAGCTGGAAGTATACAGATTTCAGATTTATTGTCAGATTACATACATGACATTCACATATAATCCTGAGATTCCTTTTTCCTGTGGGCCCGGCAGAATTACCATCAATTGGTAGTGTAAAAATAAACTGTACACAGTGTGAACATGTAAACAATCAAAAGAACTGTAAACAGATGACAAATGTAAACAAACTGCAATGCAGGAAGAGCAAAGAAAATCAATAAAGTGCACAAGAGTCCTTAAATGAGTTCCTGATTGAGTTTGTCGTTGAGGAGTCTGATGGTGGCAGCTGTTCCTGAACCTGGGGGTGCAAGTCTTGTGGCACCTACATCTCTTTCCTGATGGCAGCAGCAAGAACAGAACATGTGCTGTGTGGGGTGAATCCTTGAGGATTGCTGCTGCCCTCCAATGGCAGCATTCCCTGTAGATGTACTCAATAGAGGGGAGGGTTTTGCTTGTAATACCCTGGGTTGTGTCCATTATCTTTTGGAGGCCTTTACATTCTGGGGTATTAACATTCCCATACCAGACCATGATGTCGCCGGTCAGCACACTTTCCACCACATACCGGCAGAAGTTTGCCAGGACTTCTCATGTCATACCGAACCTCTGCAAACTCCTAAGGAAGTAGAGGCACTGATATGCTTTCTTCACGATGCCATTGGTGTGTTGGGTCCAGGAAAGATCCTCCTAGATAGTGACTCCCAAGAACCTAAATGTGCTCACCCTCTCCATCTCTGATCCCCCAATGATCACTGGATTGTATACCTCTTGCTTTCCTTTCCTGAAGTCAACAATCAGCTCCTTAATTTTGGTGACCTTGAGTGCAAGGTTGTTGTTAGTGCACCATTCAGCCATGTTTTCAATCTCCATCCTGTCCTGCTGACTCACCCCCCCCCCCCCCACTTCCTTTATAGGACCCGCTACCATAGTATTGGCAGCAAATATACACATGGTACAATAAATTTGTACCATCACAGTGTAGCCACAGTCATTTATTCTTTAATCCACAATTGGTTGCTACCAATTTTAAGAACTCACATTTCTCATTGAGAGCTATTCTGGTACAAGTCTGACCTGCCATTGCCACAGAATATCTCCCCCAGAGTTAATCATCAGCTTAACTTCAGACTAATAAATGCACCTGTGAAACATGAGAATGGAAGCAACAAAGGATGGCTGACAGCTATGGGCCTAAATGAAACAGCTGCTATAAAGCCAAATATGGTGCAGTGGGAGACAGCAAGGCTTCACTCCCACATAAACTCAACAATGCTTTCTATGCCGGATCTGACCACCAGATCAAGGAAGAACTGTGGCATACCCCTATGTCCCCCTGATAATCCTCTACTGTCAGTATTCAAAGATGACATGCAGGCTGTCTTCAGACCAAATGGCTAGTGTATTCATGGATATATTCAACATCTCATTTTGATAGGATGTGGTACTCACCTGTTTCAAACAGAGTTCAATTGTACCAACGCCCATGAAGAGTGTGGTCACCTGCCTAAACAGCTACCAACCAGAGGCATTCCAATCCACATTGATGAAGTGTGTTGAGAGCCTGGTATTGAAGCACTTCAGCTCCTGTCTGAGAGGCAACATGAATCTGTTCCACTCTGACTACTACAGCAACAGGTGTAATCAAATGCAATCTCTGTCTCTACACAAAGCCCTGAAACACCTAGGCAGCGGCAGAGCAAACATCATGATGCTCCTTATCAACACCATCATTCCCTCAAAACTAATCAGCAAACCTCCCAGACCCGAGTCTCAATACTCCACTGTGCAAGTGAATCTTAGATTTCCTTACCTCCAGGCCCCAATCAGTGTCTGGGGCAAGAATGTCTCCTCCACAATCTCCATCAGTACCGGAGCACCACAGGGTTGTCTACTTAGTTCCATGCTCTACTTGATCTACAATTATGACTGTGTGACTTGGCCTGACAATAACACCATCTATAATACCATTGTAGTGAGCTTAATAAAAAGGGGTGATCAGTCAACATATCAAAGGGAGATTCAAAACTTGGCTCATGGTGTACTAACAACAACCTCTCATACAATGTCACCAAAGAACAAGACACTGATTGTCGACTCGAGGAACAGAAAACCAAAGGTGTACCATCCAGTGATCATTGGGGAAATCAGAGGTGGAGAAAGTGAGCAAATTTAAATTCCTGGGAGTCACTATCTCGAGGATCTTTCCTGGACCCATCATTCCTTATGCCATTTGGGAAAAAAGCACGTTAGTACCTCTACTTCCTTAGAGCTTTGTGGAGGTCTAGTAATGACATCAGAAACCTTGACAAACTTCTACAGATGTGTAGTGAGAAGTGTGCTGGCCAGATTCATCACGGCCTGATTTGGGGGCACAAAATGCATGAGTGGAAACACCTACACAGTTCAGTACATCACAGTCAAAACCCTCCCCACCATTGAGAAAATTTACAAGGAACACTACATTATGAGAGCAGCAGCAATCAGCAAGGATCCACATCACCCAGGACGTGGTCTGTTCTCACTGCTACAATGAGGAAAGAGTTATAGGTTCCACAAGACTTTTACATCCAGGTTCACAAATAGCCGTTATCCCTCAACCATTAGACTCCTGAACAACAGGCTCAGACTCATTTAAAGACTTTTAATTTGCTCATATGTATTACTGAATATTTATTTTCTGTATTTTCAGTTTGGTTACATTTCTTTCTTCCTGAGTACAATTTAAAGATACTGGTAATTATAAAGTATGCACTCTGACAACAAATTTGAACTTTGAATTCTGAATTTGAAATAAACCTCCATTTTGATCTTGTCTGCTTCTGGTCACAGTATCAGCTACATATTTGATGGCATTAGAATCCAATCCAAAACATGCACACATTAACCTAAACCCAAATTGCAGTCAAGTTTAACTTTTAAGTATTTGCGCACATTAGCTACTTACAAGGTATACTGCATTTAAATTAGGTGCAACCTTCATGCACCATAGAAATGTTGCCTATGTTTGGGTAAAATCACGGAACATACATTCAAAAATTACACCTCAAACAAGTAATGTCTTCTGTTTCTACACTGGTCAAGACTTCTGGTCATGTTTAAATGTTCCATTGATAATGTAAACTTCATGCAAGAACAATAGGCAAAAAAATTATATAATAACAAAGCAGATTAGTGGGATGGCAGTGTAAAAAAAACTTTCCCACATTAACAACCCATCAGCAGATCCATGTACATTCTGCAAACTTTGCAAATTTCAAGTTAATATATCACAAAGCACAATTTAGAAATGAAAAGTTATCTGCAAGGGCTTGAAACAGTCTTACTTTGCTGCTCCTCTCATTTGGATACATGGCATCATTCATCACAACTGCCTGTTGGTAATTTTATTTTTTAAACATACAGCACAGTAACAGTCCCTTTCTGCCCACGAGCCCATGCCGCCCAATTACACTTAATTGACCTACAACCTCCAGTACATTTTGAACAGTGGATTAAAATTGGAGCCCCTGGGGAAAACCCACAAGGAGAACATACAAACTTCTAAAAGGCAGCGTGGGATTTGAACCCCGGTCCCGGTCTCTGGCACCGCAATTACGTAAAAGCATGCCACCGCTACGCTAACCATGTCGTCCTAATGTAATCAAGCATCACCTTGATCATGAATATTGCTGAAATAGATTAATAGGTGATTTTTGTCATTTGAAGTTGATATTCAAAAGTTTACAGATGAACTGCTATTCATCATTAAATGACAAACTATTTCAAATTTTTGTTGAACAGTGTTGTAAGCACTCAACAAAAATATATGAAGATGATCAGTTATTGAGAGAAGAAATTTTAAAATGGGTCATTAATTAAACCTAGGTTTTGGAAAATACCTAAAATTGAGAGGATGGCTGCAAGAGGTCTGTAGTCTAAGTTTGAAATCAAGATAAAACCGATGTTTGTCACACTAGTATAAATATTGGCAAAATTATTAGAGCCTGCAATACTAATCCCCACCAGAAATAAGCAGATAACGGCATCAAATCAGAGTCCAAAAGGTCATGTGACGCCAGCATTCCAAACAGACTTCTGGGGTTTGATTCAAGCTCTCCCAAACCCATCACATTGTGTGTAAAAGATCATTTATTACTTGCAGAATAACTGTTGATCAACTTCCTCCGAATGTTGCTTCAACTCAAAGAGATTCTACATTTATTGAAAGTTGAGGTTGATAGGAAGTGATGAGTTATGTGCTGGGATCTTGTAACCTTCTGTGCACATCAGCTGCTTCCCAAAATGGTTTATTAAGGGGCAATATAACCAGTAGCTGGTTGGAGGAAGGGCAGGAATATCAGCAAAATGTCCTACCTAAACTTCAATAAGGGTCACCTTCTAAAGCTTTAGTGCTTTATTAGAGAGTGAAAATACAAATTGCTTCAACTACAGCTTGTGAACAGAGCAAGAACTAGTTTGCCAGTGGCCATCAACACAAAACCACGCACCTTCTAACTTGAGGGGTGATGCATATAATTGTAAGATGTTGCATGTGTTGGCCTGCCTGCCAGATTGAAGGGTCTGCCAGATTGAAGGGTCAGAGGTGGGCTCGCTGACAATGACTTTTGAATCTAATATTAAATCCATCCACGTGGGCTAAATACCAAATACAAGATAGGATAAAGCGAAACGTTGGTCTGCTCAAGCAATGAAGACCTACAACGCTTGGCAGAAATTATGTCACGATTTGCAGTGGCTTTGCTGTGTCGGGGTCTTCATGGAAAGTGGCTGCAAGGTATGTTGAGGAAAAACAGTTGAAGGGTGGAAAATTGAATGGCTACAGACATCCAGTTAGAAAGGGCCCAATGTGTTGCAATGAACCATCTAGATTCCTTATTCACACAATCAGAAATATAAATTTCTTTGGACTTATTATCAACGTGCCTACACATCAAAAGTGGAAGCAATATCAAAATAAAGGCAAACAAAATTCCAACCAAATTTATTTTAAAAAATGATACCAAATAATCATCCACTTAATTTCAATTTCATCCGAACCTTTTCCTGCCCTCCAGCCTTCTAAACTACAATCCTTTGACTGCTAATTTTTCAGTCGAGAAGTCTACAAGATGGCCTTGTTGTCTCGCCTCAAATAATTCTGGTCCTAGCAGCATTGTTTTGAAGTGCATCTTTTGATTCCTTCAATGTCTGGTAGGTAACATCAGAAATGGTGTCAGACGGAGTAAGATCAGAAATTCATGCCCCAAAGAGACCATCTTTTCGGGTAGCTCCAAGCATCGAGTAGAATTGATATGATGCAGAACTGCTCAATATATCTTTGTTGCTTAAGTCAACAGATTTCAGGAAAATAAACTGACTACATTTCAGTAAAAGCATTTCAAACTAGTAATGAGATAAACAATGCTAGTTGTGAAATGTTGCAGCATTGAAGCAATTAAAATGTAATGAAACAAGAAAAACTTAACAACTGAGCAGGAGGACAGTAATGAACCAGTGACTAAAAAGGCAGACATAAGCAACACTGCCTCGCAAAAGTACTTTGTGCACATTTCAAAACAACACTGCTGACAACTGAGCAAAATTTCTCAAATACATCAAGATGAATGACTTACAGAAACTGCAGAGGCCAGAAACTCGAACAAAAACACAATAATGGGAAGAACTCAGCAGGTCAAGCACCATTTGTGGAGGCAAATGGTGTAAATCGATGATTCTGTTCGAGACCCTGCATCAGGGCTGAGGGAGCAAGAAAGATTGCTAGTATATAGCATTAAGTACAGGATGGGATAGAGGCAGTTCAAGGTCGAGTTTATTATCATCTGACTATACACGTACAACCAGGTGAAACGGTGTTTCTCTGGACCAAGGTGCATGTGCGCACACGCACACACGCACACACACACACAATGCAGGAAGGTAGGTGATAGGTAGACCATTTTGCAGAGCCCCCTTGCTGTGTCTGTGATAGCCAATATTGACTTACACATTTTGCCTCCATAGATTCTGCTCGACTTACTGTGCTCTCCACATTCTGTTTTTGTTTGGGATGAATGACCAAAAGAAAATACTTTTTTTTCATGTATGTATATATTGGGTGAAAAGGCGAGGTGATCCAAAACCTCAAAAAAGGTTGCAATCATTTTAAAATAATGGTTTGCAGACTTGACATGCCAACTAGAAAGGTAGGTCTTCCATTTAACATTTCAGTGAAGGTCAACAATGCAGCTGAATGACAATTTATTAACTTGAATTTTTAATCCAGAACTAAATTGCCAATCAAACCATTCTGACAAAGCAATACTGATTACTTTAGTTTCGATGTTCAAATTAGCAAGTTTCTCAATGGTGTTGATCAGTTACATTTGAGAATTTTTGTATACAACCCAATCTGAAGATTAATAAATCTATTCCTTTCCAACAAATAATTGTGAAGAATTAATGCTTTATATATTTCACCACTGAAATTCACAAAAGCAAATTGCCTTACTCCATCCACCAATGCAACTTCCTCAGATTTACTAATAACAATGACTTCCAGAAGTGTACTGTCTAGTCTAATCCTTAATAATGATCTCTTGACTAAAAGCATAAATTTATACAAGGAAATCTCTTTTGGGATTAGTTAGAAAATAAAATACACAGCAAGAATGGCAGAAAACTGTTAACATGACTACTGTTTGAATCATGCAATGCAGTTTAGTGTTGCACATCAGTACTGGGCATTTCAGCACCCAAACATGTAACAACAGATTTTACCTTTTCCTCAAACAGGATTCCCCAATAAACAGGAAATGTGGAGGAACTCCAAATGAAGAGAGCCAAACTCTGCAAGAATGCTCGCTTGCAGCAAGGCCCACACATAATAACAGCCTTATCCCACTGAAAAGAGAGTCAGGTTCAGTTATAAATGGTACCGCACCTCCTCTCTCGCTCTACCTCCTCTCTCGCTCTACCTCCTCTCTCGCTCTACCTCCTCTCTCGCTCTACCTCCTCTCTCGCTCTACCTCCTCTCTCGCTCTACCTCCTCTCTCGCTCTACCTCCTCTCTCGCTCTACCTCCTCTCTCGCTCTACCTCCTCTCTCGCTCTACCTCCTCTCTCGCTCTACCTCCTCTCTCGCTCTACCTCCTCTCTCGCTCTACCTCCTCTCTCGCTCTACCTCCTCTCTCGCTCTACCTCCTCTCTCGCTCTACCTCCTCTCTCGCTCTACCTCCTCTCTCGCTCTACCTCCTCTCTCGCTCTACCTCCTCTCTCGCTCTACCTCCTCTCTCGCTCTACCTCCTCTCTCGCTCTACCTCCTCTCTCGCTCTACCTCCTCTCTCGCTCTACCTCCTCTCTCGCTCTACCTCCTCTCTCGCTCTACCTCCTCTCTCGCTCTACCTCCTCTCTCGCTCTACCTCCTCTCTCGCTCTACCTCCTCTCTCGCTCTACCTCCTCTCTCGCTCTACCTCCTCTCTCGCTCTACCTCCTCTCTCGCTCTACCTCCTCTCTCGCTCTACCTCCTCTCTCGCTCTACCTCCTCTCTCGCTCTACCTCCTCTCTCGCTCTACCTCCTCTCTCGCTCTACCTCCTCTCTCGCTCTACCTCCTCTCTCGCTCTACCTCCTCTCTCGCTCTACCTCCTCTCTCGCTCTACCTCCTCTCTCGCTCTACCTCCTCTCTCGCTCTACCTCCTCTCTCGCTCTACCTCCTCTCTCGCTCTACCTCCTCTCTCGCTCTACCTCCTCTCTCGCTCTACCTCCTCTCTCGCTCTACCTCCTCTCTCGCTCTACCTCCTCTCTCGCTCTACCTCCTCTCTCGCTCTACCTCCTCTCTCGCTCTACCTCCTCTCTCGCTCTACCTCCTCTCTCGCTCTACCTCCTCTCTCGCTCTACCTCCTCTCTCGCTCTACCTCCTCTCTCGCTCTACCTCCTCTCTCGCTCTACCTCCTCTCTCGCTCTACCTCCTCTCTCGCTCTACCTCCTCTCTCGCTCTACCTCCTCTCTCGCTCTACCTCCTCTCTCGCTCTACCTCCTCTCTCGCTCTACCTCCTCTCTCGCTCTACCTCCTCTCTCGCTCTACCTCCTCTCTCGCTCTACCTCCTCTCTCGCTCTACCTCCTCTCTCGCTCTACCTCCTCTCTCGCTCTACCTCCTCTCTCGCTCTACCTCCTCTCTCGCTCTACCTCCTCTCTCGCTCTACCTCCTCTCTCGCTCTACCTCCTCTCTCGCTCTACCTCCTCTCTCGCTCTACCTCCTCTCTCGCTCTACCTCCTCTCTCGCTCTACCTCCTCTCTCGCTCTACCTCCTCTCTCGCTCTACCTCCTCTCTCGCTCTACCTCCTCTCTCGCTCTACCTCCTCTCTCGCTCTACCTCCTCTCTCGCTCTACCTCCTCTCTCGCTCTACCTCCTCTCTCGCTCTACCTCCTCTCTCGCTCTACCTCCTCTCTCGCTCTACCTCCTCTCTCGCTCTACCTCCTCTCTCGCTCTACCTCCTCTCTCGCTCTACCTCCTCTCTCGCTCTACCTCCTCTCTCGCTCTACCTCCTCTCTCGCTCTACCTCCTCTCTCGCTCTACCTCCTCTCTCGCTCTACCTCCTCTCTCGCTCTACCTCCTCTCTCGCTCTACCTCCTCTCTCGCTCTACCTCCTCTCTCGCTCTACCTCCTCTCTCGCTCTACCTCCTCTCTCGCTCTACCTCCTCTCTCGCTCTACCTCCTCTCTCGCTCTACCTCCTCTCTCGCTCTACCTCCTCTCTCGCTCTACCTCCTCTCTCGCTCTACCTCCTCTCTCGCTCTACCTCCTCTCTCGCTCTACCTCCTCTCTCGCTCTACCTCCTCTCTCGCTCTACCTCCTCTCTCGCTCTACCTCCTCTCTCGCTCTACCTCCTCTCTCGCTCTACCTCCTCTCTCGCTCTACCTCCTCTCTCGCTCTACCTCCTCTCTCGCTCTACCTCCTCTCTCGCTCTACCTCCTCTCTCGCTCTACCTCCTCTCTCGCTCTACCTCCTCTCTCGCTCTACCTCCTCTCTCGCTCTACCTCCTCTCTCGCTCTACCTCCTCTCTCGCTCTACCTCCTCTCTCGCTCTACCTCCTCTCTCGCTCTACCTCCTCTCTCGCTCTACCTCCTCTCTCGCTCTACCTCCTCTCTCGCTCTACCTCCTCTCTCGCTCTACCTCCTCTCTCGCTCTACCTCCTCTCTCGCTCTACCTCCTCTCTCGCTCTACCTCCTCTCTCGCTCTACCTCCTCTCTCGCTCTACCTCCTCTCTCGCTCTACCTCCTCTCTCGCTCTACCTCCTCTCTCGCTCTACCTCCTCTCTCGCTCTACCTCCTCTCTCGCTCTACCTCCTCTCTCGCTCTACCTCCTCTCTCGCTCTACCTCCTCTCTCGCTCTACCTCCTCTCTCGCTCTACCTCCTCTCTCGCTCTACCTCCTCTCTCGCTCTACCTCCTCTCTCGCTCTACCTCCTCTCTCGCTCTACCTCCTCTCTCGCTCTATTTTTCTTATCTGTATTTTCCTGCTGACAAGATCACAAGGTCTAAATTTACCAGGATATTGCCTGGATTGGAGAACGTGTTTTCTGAAGCAAGGTTGCTTGACAGACCTGGGAATTTTCTCTTTGGAGCAATGAAGGAGGAGAGGCAATTTAGAGAAATAAAAGATTTTAGGGGCTTAGATAAGGTGGACAGCCAGCATCTTTTCCCCGGAGTACAAAAGGAAATGCCAGAGGACATCTGTTTAAGGTGAGTGGAGAAAAGTTTAGGGGAGATGTCAGAGTTAAGATTTTTTTTAAATATATACACAGAGTGGTGGATGGCTGGAATGCATTGCTGGGGGTGTTGGTGGAAGGTGGTACATTCAAAAGTGTCTTAGATAGGTACATGGATGAAAGAAAAAGTGTGTTTTGGGTACAAGGTGGGAAGAATTGATGGTTGTGGAGTAGGTTTACATAGGTTGCTACAACATCATGGGTTGAAGGGCCTGTAAGTTCCATGTACATTACTGATCTCACCTATGTAACAGTCTGAACCAAATTACAAAAATACACAAAACATGTTTTGAAATGCACCTACTTTAATATTAACCTGTCTGTTCTTGCAATCTACATTTCACATTACCTTTGGTGTAAGAGAGATGGCAGATTGCAACTGTACTTGCATACAATTTTTCCCGAGAATTTTGATCATTAAAAAAAAATCATACAGCCTTTATCGATTGGATCACTGAACAAGGTGGTTGAAGAAACAACCACTGCAATGTTGCCACCAGCACAATTTTGGAGCAAAGCAGCATTTCATTGCACTTCATTACCTTGGAAACAAGGTGTAATGAAGGATTAAAACCATGTACCCAGATGCTTTTTTGCTTATGTGGAACTGACGACACTAGGTCCACACGCAGGTCACCTTACTTTCAGAACTAGCAGATGTAATTAAACTCAGCCATGGGGACTTATCTGAAGATACACTTTGAAATGGAATTCCACTGTGAGGCCCAGGGAAAGCAGTTGTCAAATGCAACACTCTGAAATTGACGAATTGGTCACAACCTGTCTTGCTCGAGAAGTTTTAATAAGTCTTTGTATCTACGAGATAAACCAGGAAATCATAACATCCTGGTTCCATAATAATTAATCTTCTAAATTGTAGAATGTAATGTTCAGTTTTGATTTTGACTGACAAATATTAGAAGGAGTAGGTGCATGATTAATTTATTTGGGGTATATAAGCCTGTGGTCCTGCTGCTGAAGTTTAGACTCTCCGAGAGGTGGGAACACCCCTTGTCAAGAAGGAAGAACAGCCAGAGTCCGAGCAACGTCCTGGTCGGGGGAGGTGGAGAAGCTGCTACCAGCGCCCTGACAACCTACTACAAGTGTGCAGTCGTTGCCTCGCTTCGGCAGTTGGGACCAGTCCAAGCGTTGATAAGTATAGTTGGGAAGGGCTTGCATATTGTAGTGTGAAATCAGCTTTTGAATTAGTAATAAACATTTGTATAAACTGAACTGCTCTCGGTGTGTGTGTCTATTTTCTTTCGGTAGCTCAAACACTGTGACCAATCTAAAATGAACAAAATGAGAGGTATAAGTTTACCCAAGACACAAGGGAATTTTCCTCAAAGACCAAAATCACTTCACAGAATCAACCCTGGAAATTTTTAGACATCAATATGATGGGTATCTCTGAACTTAAAACATTAAAATAATAACAGGATCGCAGCCAAGGTTAGGACAATAAGCAAATTGACAAGGCTTCACCAAACAAACTAGTAACTTCACAGATGTTTTCCTATAACAGCATCCTACAAAGCTAACTTTAGTAAACAGACATGCAACTACTTAGTGATCCATTTCGTCCATAACAATTAAGGGACAAAATGCTTCAGGAAAAGGAGAACATGCAGATGTACTCATTACTGCCATTGGTGCACTATTAATGAACTTTTTTCTCAGATCATAGAGATTTTTCCCATCTATGTGTCGTGCAGCCAGTAAACAATTCCAAGCCAAGGTCCATCTTTTGCAATGTTATATCAGGATGCTTCCCATGGACCCTAACACCTTGCTTCATACAGTAGCAACTAAACCAGAAATAGTAATTTAAACAAGTTAGTCAAAAGTTGCCAGGTGGCTTCATAATTATCCAAAGATTCTATCTAGGAAGCCACAAGTACAGTATGACAGTCTGCAAATCCCAAATGTTGCTAAAATGCTACCCTCTGGCGTTTATGGGGATATTCACATTTTTGCGCTTTGGGAACTTTAGAAGTTTACAGCCAAAGATCAATGACACAAAAATATGGTAAATGGGAGTAGGCCACCTGACTCCTCAACTCTGTTTTGCATTTATCATTGGGCCTGATCAATCTCAGGCTTTGCCCTATCGTCTGTGTCTTCCCATTGGCTTCCTGATAGTTCAAAAAATGTATCTACAACTTCTTTAAATAACTTCTGAGGTAGAGGATTCACCACTCTGTCCGAAAAGTTCCTATGCATCTCAGTTTTAAATGATCATATCCCTTCAACTCGTGCTTCAGTTTAATGAGAATTCTTTGTCATATTTTGTACTTCCTCATTGCCCCCTGTTTGAATAGAAATAAAATTGAGATGTTGATACTTCTACATAAAGTTCCTTATCCGTGATATTTTAGTAAATGAGCACGATGGTCTTACCATGGTTTTCAAGATGAAGGATCAGTATTTTGCATAGACACATCATTAATTTTGTTCCTAGAAGCTATCTTTTCATTTTAATTGTGTGGTTCAAGTTTGTACAATATGGATATCCAATACTCCCACCAAATGTGTTCTTTACAAATACTACGCTGCATCATTAACACACTAATATTACAACATTCTTCTTCGCCTCCACAAATAGTTTTTCTGCAGAACTAATGATTAAGATTGAACTGTAATGGGAAGGATGAATGTAACCAACATGATCCAAACCAACACGTCATATGTCACATATGTCATATGTCAACATGTCACATTCAAAAACACTGCCAGATTTCTACTTAATGAATTCAATTAGAGATCCCAAAACTTAAAATATGAACCATTAGAAATCAAAAGGTTAATCCACAATTCCAAAAGATTAAATTTATTGATTCCTAAAATCACAAACTGATTTTCAAAAGGATGATAGTTCAAGGGGCAAGGCGAATGAGCTGATCAGAAGAGGTTTGAAAGAGCTCTCCACAAAAAGTATTAAAAAGACAGTTTAAGGGATCACGTGATGTGAGAGGAGTGGAGGAAGCAGGTCCCAGATCAAATACCAAAAAAAAAATAAAGCAAATGCCAGAACGATTCCTAAAGATGTGGGAATACACCAGGAACAAGATGACAAAAACAATAAAACATCAAGGATACAGCCCCAAAGTCAGGGGACTGCATCAAGGTGCCTCATGAGGAAGAAAATGGCAGGGTCACAATGAGGCCTGTGGAAGACGACATCTCAACTCCCACAACCTGCGGCGCCCTCCCAGAAGAAAAGTGAGCAGGGAGGTGAAACCATCCTGACCTGGCAAGCAGATACTAAAAACCACAGGAATTGTCACGGAGAGGGAGAGACTCGGGACCCCCAACCCATAGCGAGAGCGTCAAGCGCTTTCACACTGTATGTGATGCCTGTACTAGCGCTATTAATAGTATGCGAGAGACCAGGGAGCGCAGGGAAGGACTCCAGCAGCGGGGCAGTGAGTCCAAAGAGACTCAGCATTGGGTTTAGCGATGCAGAAAGCTGCAGTGGGAGCAATGAGGAAAGCGGGAAGGAGATGGAGGCGGAATCAACAATAATGGCAGATGCCATGAGGCCAGGGTACTCTACAAAAAAGACTCAGAGCTCACCCTGAGGGATGTTTTGGAAGCTCTGGGATGCACGGAGGGCAGGCTATTTCACGCTGTAGAAAAAAAAAGCACAGGATTTAAATGAAAAATTAAATAAAATGTAAGTGACTATTATGGTCTTAATGGGGAGAATTCCAGAGGTGGAGGAAAGAGTGGGAGTAACTGAAGATAAATTAAATAGAGTAGAAGGAGAATTAGAATCCCTGACAAGAAAGAGAGCACAAATAAGGGGGAAGTTAGATGCCCTGCAAAACTATACATGCAGAAATAATATCAAGGTATTGGGGCTGAGGGAGGATACTGAAGGGAGAAACCCCATAGACTTTTTCCTGCACTGGATCCTTCAAGCATTGGGAAAAGACATATTAGGGGAGAAGGTGGAGGTAGAGAGGGTGAGTTAGACATCCCTTCCAAAACCAGGCCCTGGACAGAAATTTCATTTGGTCCTGATAAAACTGGTACGAAAGCAGGATAGGGAGAAAATCTTGGGGGCAGGAGCAGACAGAACAAGGCAAAGAGGGGGCCCGATGGAAATTTAGAGGAACAATATATTCTTCTATCCTGATATCAGCGCGGCACTTTTTAGGCACAGGAAAGAGTTTGAACCAGTGAAAAGACTGATGAAACAAAAAAGGGGGGGGGGGGGGGAGAAGAAATTCTTATCAAATTAAAGGATTTGTTAAAGGAAGACATTCCTCAAATAGTCTAGGAAGATTATTCAACAAAATCAAAGTATTACAGTCTCCCTAGACCTAGACTCAGAAAAAGCATTTGACTGTTTGGAACTGCTCTTGTTATTTTAAACACTGGAAATATTTGGTATAGGCAGAACATTCATAAATTGGATAAAAATTTTATCCCATAAACTACAAGCTAAAATAATCAGATGTCAGCAGTGTTCCCCTTGAGTAGATCAACCAGACATGGACACCCCCTTGTCCCCAATGCTTTTTATTTTAGTGATTGAACTGCTGGCAGAGATAATAAGAAGGGATCCACATATTAAGGGCTTCAAAGTCGGGCAAAAAAATTTTTTTTAAATTAGTCTATTAGGTGATGATGTGTTATTGTACCTATCAGAACACTTGAAAAATCTGGCTGCAAAATAAATATGGACAAAAGTGAGATAATGCCATTAACAAAGTTTGAATATGAAAGACACCAAAAAGGAAGTAAATTTAAATGGAAGACGGATGGAATAAAACATCTTGGAACAGCGACTGACAATAACTTGCAAATTCTGTACCAACTAAATGATCTTCCTCTTCTTGGGAAGAAAGAAAGAGACCGACAGAAAAGGAGAGACTTACCAATTACTTTAGTGGGAAGGGTCAACTGCGTGTAATGAAAGTGATGCCAAGACTGCAATATCTTTTTCCAATCACTGCCTATTCCATGATTTAAAAACTTTTTTTAAGTTACTAAACCACCGTATTAGACAGTTCTTACGGAATAAGGTACCAAGAACTGCATTGGAAAAACTGATATGCGATTACAGGCTGGGAGGACTTAGACTTCAAGATTTCAAAAATATTAACTAGCTGTACAGGCTAGATTTCTCACTGAAGGACCCCCCCCCCACCATCTTGGGTTTGAAATATGAATGTATTCAATGGAGGAGGGGGAAGTAAAGGAGTTAATCCATAAATGGAGTTTCAAATCACTACAGAAAAAGACTGACAACCCCATTTAATACATATGATTAGAACGTGGCAAGAAATTAATGAATGTATACGAAAAAAGTAGGGATATCAATAAAAGCACCATTGTGTAAAAATGTGTTATTGCCTATGAACATGGCAATAAAATATTAAATTTGTGAAATGACAAGTATTAAAATATAATAAGGACTATTACACAGAAGGAAATCATGTCCTTTGAACAATTAAAACAAATACTGAGTGGCCAATGGGGCCTTCTTCGATTTCTCCAGCTTAAATCATTAAGAGAAAGATGGGGACCAACATTGATCCCACCTGCAATTAGTGAAACTGAATGAATGGTTTGGATGGGGAATGCACCCAAATTTATAACAAAAATGTACTCTGCTCTTCAGAGCGAAAGCGCAAAACCAGGGTTGCCAGGTTTGCAGAGGTCAAGAGAAAGATGGGAGTCGGACTTTGGGGGGGTGTGATTTCAGAAAGAAGCTGGTCAGACTGGTGCAAGGACAACAAGATGTCAATTATAAAAGCAAGATTATGGACTGGTTCAGTATAATTTTTTTTAAAACCGCAATGATATCTTACCCCACAAATCAAAAGCTGAAATTTCAGAGATGTGTTTCAGATGTGGGACTGAAAAAGTAACTTTTCTACATGCCATGTGGTCGTGCGTGAAAGTGAGGCCTATTGGCAAGAAATCACAGAAAAATTAACCAGGATCACAGGAGTGGTCTTCACAGGTGATCCGGAGCTATATCTATTAGGTAATTTCATGGAAATAAGCGACAAATTGACCAAATATCAAATCTCATTTATAAAAATAGCACTGGCGGAGGCAAAATATGTATCGCGATCACTTGGATGTTTGACTCCCCTCTACTTATAGCACGATGGACTGCAGAAATGAACAGCTGTATATCTATGGAAAAAATTCATACACAACTTAAAGAATAAATATGACACTTTTGTAAAGGTCTGGTAGCCAAACCTGGACCAGTTTATATAAAGGAACAAAAGAGGTATAAAAGTAACTACTATATATACAAAAATGTAGTTTCCCAAATGTAAGCTTTATACTTAAAATATGTAAGCTCTGACAGTGAACGGATCTGCTTATATGGAAGGGAAGGGAGGGAAGGTCTCTTTTGCTTTCGTCTGTTGTGTTTGTGAGAAAAAGTTGAATATATTGTATATTTTTTTGAAAAACCATTGAAAAAATGCAAAACCAAAAAAATCCGTATTAATTGGTCGTAAACATCGATTATGATATTGGGTCAAAATGTGTAACCTTTAACCAATTAGACCCAATTCCCTCATAAATATCATTCTTTAACATCTTTTCAGTTTAGAAAGAATGGCAGTGGGGTATTTTGGGGTCCAGAGGCTCTTGACAGGGTTGGTGCACGTGCGGGGATTTGGGCAGGCTTGGTGAGTCATTAGCCTGCATTGACTGTAATGGTGAGATAGATGGTGGGTGAATGGGACTCCTGTCGCGAGCTGCTCCAAGCTATGGCTCTGCGGAGGCTTAAGCACAGGAGAAGTTATAGCTGAATGCAGGTTAGCTCAGAAAGAACATGTTGTTCCCAGAAAGGATGTGCACCCAGTTGAGTGCAGTTAACACTGAACTTTATTGGGCTCACAGCCCTGCTTTTATTCTCAAGCTGAGGAGGCATGGTCAAAACCCTCTCAGCACCGATTGGTGTGTTTGTGATCCGCTTTCCCTGACAGGCCAGTTAAGTTCTTTTGGTTGTGGCCAATTGGAGGGCAGCGCTGCAGGCCTCGTGTAACCTGCTAGATTGTTGCATTCGTCCTTCATTTTGTGAGGCGCCATGGGGGAGCTGCAAAGGACCACCACACGACCTCCCCCCCCCCACCCCCCACCAGAACCAATGATCAGAATGTTGTTATTCTTGGAAGGCCAGCTTCTTTTGTGGGGGGGGGGGGGGGGGGGTAAGGGTTGTCAATCGGCTGTGCAATGTCCAAATGGGCTGGTTTTAACATTGCCCAGGAATGTGCAGGGGGAGAGACATCGACAACTCCAGCTACATTACCTGCTACAAGCAACGATAAACAGAACTAATTCTCAGCCATTGAAAGGCAAAATGAAATCACTGCATTATTAATCCAGCTCGCATCTCTCTTCCATGTCCAAGAAGGAGATTCAGGTTTTTGATGGTGACCCACTTCAGTATAAACCAGTCATTAAATCCAAACACAGTATTGAAAGGAAGAAAAAACCCCAGAGATAGTATCTGGAACAATACACAAGTGGACAGCAAAGGGAACTTGTAAAGAGTTGCCTTCAAATGGCCTCGGACAGAAGATTCAGGAAAGCCAAGTCTACTTCAGGAGCTTTTTGGCAACAAGCATAAAATTGCGACAGCTTATATGGAGAAGGCTCTTTCATGATCGTCAATAAAACTGGATGACACAAAGGCTCTACAGGCATATGCTCTCTTTCTAAGAGGATATTGTAATGCCATGGAAGATATCAACTACATGCATGAGCTTTGCATGCCTGCTAATATGCTAGTCATCATAAGGAAGTTGCCCTACCAGCCAAGGGATAGATGGGGAACTGTAGCATGCAAGTTCCGGGAAAAAACACAGTCAAAGAGCCATCTTTAAGGATATGGTGGATTTCCTTGAATGGCAAGTGCAAATTCCAACAGATCCAGTATTTGGAGATATTAAAGACACTCCAACAGTGAGCAAAGATGCAAGGAGGCCCAAGTCACAGCTTCATTCAAGAATAAACCATTGTCGGTTTGGCTGCAGGTGTTGGCAGCCTCCTGAGGTCTGGACGCTGCGCACGATCGGTATCTTGGTGTGCATACGCTATGGACTAGGGGTTGGCGCACGAGTGGGGGTTTGGATGGGCCGAGTGAGTTGTTAGCCTGCTTTGACTCTAATTGAGGGATAGGCGGTCAGGGAGCGGGACTCTGATATTTTCTGTTAACCCCTAGTTGTAACAGTTATCGTTAGCAAGCACATCACAATATTACCAGGAGCATTACCAAGCTCAAGCACGTTATCCTGGATGTTACAAGTCTTTCTCTGTTGATTAATAAACCTTTTAAAACTCATCTGGACTTTGATATGAATTTGTTCTAACGTGTCACAGTAAAGAACCTACTTAGCTTTCAAGCAGCTTTCTTTAAAAAAAATAGATGCCAGTCGCTACACACCCATTTGACCTACAACTCCAGAACGTTTTGAAGGGTGGCAGGAAACTGGAGCACCCCAGAGCAACAGACAGTGCAGGATTCAAACCCTAGTCACTGGCACTCTAAGAACTTTGTGCTAACTGCTATACTAACCCTGCTGCCCAAGACTACACTCAAAATGAGGATTCCAATATAATAATTATTCCAAAAAATGCAATTTTATGATCTGATTTCTCTCAGACGTGCTCAATTCTGCTCCATATCATAGATTGGTTATCAAAAGCTACACAATTGATTCAAATCAGCTTGTATAGTTAGGAGAAACAGAAACTGGCCATTTTTAAAAAAATGCATATTTATATGATAAACTGAAAGCTACATCAGTTTTCAAAACATTAAAGATCAATTACTTTCTGCAGTAATTGTCATGAACAAGTTAGGAAGTCCAGTGTTTGCAGTAGTTTCATAGTGGAAACACTCAAATTATACCCATCTTATGACGTTACTATATTAAAAAAATTACAACAAAGATGCAGGAAAAGTTAGGCAGTGTCTTTGGTTCACACAAAAATGAGGCTACAATGTGCGGCAAGAATCTGTCTTCTCAAAAGAGGATACTATTTCAACATTTAGCATTTTAAGGCAGCTTTGTGGTCATTTCATGAATACTGTTATGTTTTGTTAAAATATTCTATACTTCATTCATAGTTTTTGTCCCTGTGCTATGTATCAATGCTAAATGGCCCATGTGATTTGTATTTCTTTTCAAAATTGAGACAGTATGATTAAATAGAACTCACACTGTGCCATGCTGTTAAAACATCAGAAAAAAAATCCTATAAGCAAGATGAAGCAGCATATTGATTCAGTGGTCAATATTCATCCTAGTTAAGTACATCAATAAATCACCAGATATCACGTCGAGTGACACTGTGGTGGCCAAATCACACTGGATCTGTGCCACTGCCAGATTCATTGCCTGCCCTGAGTTACTTGGTGAGGTGCAGAGGGCTGATCAAATTGATCCTCCACACCCAGGAGGCATGCATGTAGCAAAATGCAACAAGGCATCAGTGGTGAGTGGACCTCAAATTTAATATTGCTGAGGGATCATTCCTGGACTCCCCATGACAGTCTTTGTCAGTAGTTGAGGTGAGGTCAAGGAAGTGAGGGAGGGGTGAGGAGAAAGTGATTGGGGGGCAGGGAGGGGGGTAGGTAGGGAGCACAGTGGCTTGAAGCTTTTTTAAAAGAATGTTTTAAAATCCCAAATATTTGAAGGCAGTTAAAAATTTATTATTGAAAAATTACATACAAAACGCATCAAGTCATAAAATATTTGTTTTTTTAAAACTAACCCACAAGTTAGGAAACTCATTCAAAATCATAAAAGTGAGTTCACCTCTGTGTAATGCTGCTGTTTTTCAGAAAGATCATTCTTAGATATTGTTTTAACTCGAGCAAAGAAACATCCTTGCATCAGCATCTATGACTCAGTATTTCCAAGACAAGTCTGGGACTTATGAAGCAACCAAGGAAATTACCAAGATTCAGTCTCATGATTTGATATTTTCGGCCAAGACTCCTCAAACATTTTAGACCATCATGGAATCCTTGATCCCTCCCCCTGGGCATGAAATCCTTGGGGTGTTTGGCGATGCTAGACAGACAGGGGGTGCAGGGAGTTGCTGCGCTGGATGGGGATGGCGGTGACACTGGATGGGGCAGGGCTGGCAGCAACATTGGACACGTGCCTCCTTCGCTCTACTAATTAGGAGGCCAAAGCCAAATACAACATGGTGGCCACCAAGGACAGCTCTTGTGGGATTAGTCACCCCTGCCATAGGTGCTATTTTCCATAGACACACCCCTGCTTTTGATCACAATAGTTCAATCGATTTCCCCTCCCCCCCAGCCATTTATTGACACCCCCCCCCCTGACATTTTATCAACCCCTTGGATTATCCCATCGACCCTTCAGGGGTTTATATAGACTACTTTGGAGACCCCTGTTTTAGACTCTCAGAAGCTGTCAATGCATCAACATTTTCAATTATGGATGTAGTTTGTGCTTGTTAATCCATTTGTCTGGATGTGCACAAGCTACAGACTTGATATTAACCACATAGGTGAAAGACAAGTCAGTATGTTTCAAACACCACCAAGTACGATAACCAATTTTTAAACAAAATTAAATCTTCATGCTATAGAAACTAAATTTAATTATTGTTGAATAATTTAATTTGTTGGTTCAGAATTTATAAGATTGGATACAAATTAAATAATTTGTTAACTCAGGAATTCAAATTCATAAAATAAACATTTGCTTAATTATTTTTTCCATGTCAAATTCCAAGCACACCTGAAATATGTGTCAAATATTTCTCAGAATTTTAATCTGAAATACTATTTGTCATCAAAATAAATTAGTGCAAAATTTCAAAGAATTGAAAATAAACACTTTCCACAAAATCTTTCAAAAAACCCCACCAAATCATGGTTTAACAGTGAACATGTCAGAGAGTGAGTTACATCCAGACATCAATTTAACTTGTAAAATAGACTTTCATGTGCAAGTAAAAAAGGTCATTTTAAATTGTAATCATATTGTATTTACAAATCAAAACGAGGTTGTGTTATGAATATGCAAGCCGCAGATTGGAATAGACTACCACTCAGATTTAGCAAATTTTCAGTATTTCAGTGCACATGCATAAATGTAATCACAAAGTACTGGACGTGAAAACAGCTTATGAAACTTTTTCACATTGGGTATTTAAAGGGAAATTATAATGCTGCATTGAAGAACCGGTCCTCAATTACTTATTCATCATCCTTAATTGTACTTGAGACTTTTGCAAACCATGAACTGAAAGGTACAAAATCAACTATTCTTGCCTCCTACTTTAATGCAGAGTGGAATTTAAATGATACCAAAGCAAGAGTCAGGTGAATATTGTAATCACTCCTTGATCTATCAGTACAATATTAAAATAGCAGGCTCACCTCTTCAGATTCACCATTGCCCAAGGGATACCTGTGGGGGTGTTAAACGAAGGCAGCAACTTCTCAGCAAGTTGTGCAGCTTTCTGCTTGAAGACCTGGAAAAGCAAATTCAACTATTTTGTTTTAAACCTGCTTGCTTCATACCTACACGCTGGAGACTAGAAATAAATCAAAAGCAGTTACAATACTTAAGAGTTTTCAAAGGAATCCCAATGGAGTGAGACTAAGTGAGATGAAAATTGTTTTGCTCTGAAATATCTTGATCATGTACTAAAAATAACAAGTTCCAATTTTTTTTTTTAGCAGGCTGCATTGGTCTCACCCAAGATAACAGTATTGAATTAAAATTGGGCTACAAGGTTTGAAAAGGTCAGGGTTGTAGGGGGGCCAGATTGGTAATGGGGGAAGTTGGAGGGTGAAAAAAAAGTGGTAAAGGTGTGCTGGTGAAGAAAAAACACCAAGTCAAAATTCAATGCTGAGATCTTTCAGATCTACTCCCTTCCAAATGTACTTCCACCTTGGTTGGTCAAGGAATTCCCTGGAATATTGATTGAAAAGTCTTTTTGAGAATATCATATTCCTCGACAAGTACCCAGAACTACTCTTTCATCATTAAACACAAGTCATCAGTTGTTAAATAAGAGGATTTTGCTGTAATCTTTGGACTCGATGAACCAAGTTTTTGTCAGTTCGAATGCTGATGTTTTGGGATCCACTCCATTTTTCTTTAATGGCTTACAGTGCCATTATGGAGAGCAACTAAGGTTCAACGACATTTGTGCAGTTCAAAGTCACAAAGAGCAGGTCAATTGTGGGCAGAAAATTACCTCCTTTAAAAGTTAGTAAACCAGATATTTAATAACAATCTGGTTGTTTTCTAGTACTATCACACTTGGTTTAACTTTGAAAGCAGTAGGTGGGATTATTTGCAGGCCATTTCCATTCTTGGGGCAATAAACAAAATGCCAGCTGCATTTAGAAACATAAGAAACAGGAGCAGGAGTCGGCCATCTGGCCCGTTGAGTCTGCTCCGCCATTCAATACGATCGAGGCTGATCTGATCATTGACTCAACTCCACCGACCTGCCATTTCCCCATATCCCTTCATCCCTTTTTCATGTAAAAATCTGTCTAACTGAACCTTAAATATGTTTAATGAAGTGGCCTCAACCACTTTCCACAGATTCACGACTCTCTGGGAAAAAGTTTTTCCTCCTCTCAGTCTTAAATCTACTCCCCTGAATCTTGAGGCTGTGTCCCTTAGTTCTGGTCTCACTGACCAGTGAAAACAATTTTCCTGCCTCTATCTTATCTTTCCCTTTCATAATTTTATATGTTTCTACACGATCTCTCATTTTTCTGAATTCGAGTGAGTATAATCCCAGACAATTTCGTCTCTCCTTCTAGGTCAACCCCCTCTTCTCCGGGATCAACCTGGTGAACCTCCTCTGGACTGTCTCCAAGGCCAGTCTATACTTGAGGAAGGATACCAGAATGCACACAGTTCTCCAGGGATGGCCTCACCAGTACCTTGTAGAGTTACAGCAAAACCTCCCTATTCTTGCATTCAATTCCTCTAGTGATGAAGGCCAACATTCCATTTGCCTTCTTAGTAACCTGCTGGACCTGCAACCCAACTTTTTGTGATTCATGCACAAACTCTCCCAAGTCCCTCTGCACAACAGCATGCTGCAGTCTTTCACCAATAATAATCTGCTTTTCTATTTTAGCTCCCAAAGTGGTTGACCTCACACTTACTAACGTTGTACTCCATCTGCCAGACCTTTGCCCACTCACCTAACTTAACTATATCCTTCTGCAGCCTTTCCACATCCTCTGTCCAATTTGCTTTTCCATTCAATTTAGTTCCATCCACAAACTTGCCTACACTACACTCTGCCCCCTCTTCCAATTCATCGATGTAAATAGTGAATAGCTGTAGGCCCAGCACCGAACCCTGCAGCACCCCACTTCCCACTGTCTGCTGATCAGAAAAACACCCATTTATACCGACTCTCTCTGCTTTCTGTCAGTTAACCAATCCTCAATCCCTGCCAATATACTTCCCCCGACTCCAATCCTCTGCATCTTATTGATAGGTCTCTTGTGCAGCACCTGATCAAACGCCATCCGGAAATCCAAATATACAACATCAACCTGTTCCCCTCTATCTACCGCACCCATTATATCCTCAAAGAACTCCAGCAAGTTTGTCAAACAAGACCTGTCTTTTCTGAATCCATGCTGAGTCTGCCTGATGGAACCCCTTCATTCTAAATGTCTCACTATTTTATCCTTAATGGCAGCTTCAAGCATTTTCCCGACTACAGACGTTAAAGTAACTGGCCTATAGTTACTGTCTTCTGCCCACATCCCTTTTTAAAAAATGGTGTGACACTTGCTGTCTTCCAATCTGCCGGGATCTGCCCAGAATCCAGAGAATTTTGGTAATGACTACCAATTCATCGACTATAACTCCCACCATTTCCCTCAGTACCCTGGGATGCATCCCATCAGGACCAGGGGATGTTCGCTTTCAGTCCCATTAGTTTGCTCATCACTATCTCTTTTGTAACAATTATTTTATCAAGGCCCTCTCCTTCCTTCGCATCCTCATCACCACTCTTTGGCATGCTGGACATGTCTTCCACCATAAAAAGTGACACAAAATATCTGTTCAATGCCTCGGCCATTTCTTCATTATTCAATATCAATTTCTCATTCTCATCTTCCAAGGGACCCCCCTAGGCTGACTCCAGCAACTTGTTTTCCATTTTATTGGTCTGTAAAATTTTTTGCTATCTGTTTTTATACTTTGTATCAATTTACCTCCATAATCCTTCTTTTATTTCTTGTTCAGTTGTCCTTTGCTACCTTTTCAAGTTTACCCAAACCTTCAATTTCCAGCTACTCTTGGTGACTTTGTACACATGAGCTTTTAATTTTATACTTTCCTTTATTTCCTTAGTTAACCAAGGCTGGCTCTTCCCTTTCTTACTGCCCTTATCTTTACAGGAATATATTTTTGTTAAGCACTGAAAAAAAATCACTGAAAATTTTCCACTGTTCCTCAACTGTTCTGCCAACTAACATATGCTCCCAGTCCATCTGTTGTTTCTTTGTTGCCCTTTCCTCCTCTTCTTTCTTGTTTTCATTGTCTTCTGTGATCTCTTCTTGCTGCAGGTGTTCTGCAGCTGTCGTTGCCGGCTATGGAGATCGACTCCCCAGCTGGTCCCCCCTCCCGTCGGTGTGTTTTTTTTTCATGCGCGACTCCTCGCGCATGCGCGGTTGCGCACTTTTACTCGGCTCAGCGAGCCATTTTTGTAGTCCACTGTCTACCGACCTGAGGGAGCGGGTTTCTCTCTCCACCGCGGGCCTCTTCGAACAGGTAAGGCCTTCACCTTCTTCCTCCGTTGTCTTCTCTTCCTCTCTTCTTACCGTTGCTTTCGATTTTTCTTTTTTTGTCGCCATCTTCTTTCCACCTTTATACTCACTTTTCTTTAACTTTTATTTCTGTGCCTTTGTGTTTTCCTTTGTTTTTCCCGACTTTTCTGGAGAGGGCTGGAGTTCACCGTCCGGCCACTACTCCATCATGTGACTCCTCTGCTCCCAGTCCATGCTGACCAATTCCTCCCTCATCCTGTTGTAGTCTCCCCTGCTCAAGTATAAGACTAGTTTGAGATCTATCTATTGCACCCTCCATCTTCATGAGAAATTCAAACATTTAAAGATATTTTCTTGGTTGAAACTGCTACAAATTAATTAATAAAAAAGACACTATCTTATAACAATATAATTCAAGAAGCCCGGGTTTCATCTTTGGAAAAGCTCGCAAAATATTTCTTCACTGTTCAGCAATTATGCTCTTTTCCAATGATTATTTCAGATCCTTTTGATGGTTACCTTAAATCAGTTTCTGATTTTCTGATTTTCAATAGCCCCCAATTAATTTCCTAAACTTAGCTCCACACTGAAAGGGACAGATAAATGGGTTCAAAAGTTTGAAGAGTAGGGGCAGGTTGCAGTTCAATAATTCATGGAGGGCAAGCAATCATTGTTCTGTTTCCACCTCCCCCCACCTCCACTTTTGCAATGACGCAAATACTTGCCTATTCCTTCCACCAATCCTAATCTCTTCAGTCACAGTTCCTTCATAACCAGAAAAAGTAACCTCCCTGTGTTAAAGCTGGATCACAACAGCATTTAAATATTTAAATGAAGGACTGACCAAAGAATGGACTAGTCACCTCCTCTTGAACAATAATGCAGTTTCTTCTAAAACAGAAGAATTGTTCTTGTTTTTGATGTATTAAATTTCAACTTCCCACACTAATTCTTCCATTTATAAACCAATAATTTGTTATGTTAATTTCCAGCAAGTTTTAACACCATACGTCTGTTCATTCAGTCTCATTAAAGTTGTTCTATTGTAGAGAAGTATTCCATACTGAGTTACTATTGACGTAGGTGTACACATTGTGGAATCACTGTACACGTTGTCAAGTCGATGTACATGCTGTGGAGTCTTGTGCAAGACTGACTTGCATTCTGGTCTTCGAAACATCACTGCTTCTGTCACATGGACAGGAAGTGACATCAGTGAGATCATCAGCTCAGAAAAAACCCGTGTTGGATACAGGTCAATTTTCCACGTTTTCCACACCACGTTCACCATTTTGGGAGCCAGTTCATTTGTTGGTAAGTGGGTCGCCACACTAGATTATTTCCTCATTGTTTCAACCAAAAAGAATCGCTTCAAATTCCTCTGCTTTAAATTTTACTTGCCATTCTACCCTCATCTTCACATCGATTACTATTTTCTTCACCATTGCAATCTGAAAACTGATATTAGACCTTGTTTTGTCATTGCAGTAGCACATCAATACCAATACTGTCCTCTAGAGACATCAAAGAGAACTTCTCAATTGCCTTACAACTTTTGCATCATTGTGCCTTGGTCTTTAATTTTCCACTTCCTCCATTATATATTTATCAAATTCTTTAGAAAGGCAATATACATATCTTTAACTCTTAATCAATAAACAATAAAACAGATTTGTGGCTTCAAATGTCATCAGGCAGTTTGTCGACATGCCATGCCTTTTGATCCAGCATGACACCCAGCACAATGTTCTCATAGATGTTGAGCTCGCTTCACTTGGGTGAAACTCCATGCTGTTCTGGCATTGTCTCAACAGAGGAGGCTTGCTGCTTTCACAGACTATCTTTAAGTAAGACCTGTGTCCATACTCACAGGCGTTAAAAACTTCAGGGTGCTTGGGGCCACCAAATGTGAGTGACATTCACATATTCTCAGTACACAAAATAAAACATTTTAATTCATTAACTATTTTTCATTCTAAATATAAATTTATAAAGTTCTCTTAGAATTCTAATAAAATTAATTATAACAAAATGTTTAAAAAACATTGATTTCTTTAATTTCATGGAACCACTTCCTTTCAGATCCTTTCTCTCTTATCCACATGGGTGTACATATCATTCTTTCTATCGTCCCCCAGCCTCATTACCCAGTTCCTTCCCCCATTGATCCAACCTGATTACTATCCCTCCCTAGTACAATCCCATCCATTTCCTTCATCCAATGGCTGCCTCACCTGCACCTGTCTTTCTTTATATCCCTTTATTTAAGTTCATTTATCATCTGATTGTACAAGTACCACCCAATGAAATAGCACTTTCCAGTCCTCAGTGCAAACACGCATGCGCATATAGACAAATGATACATACGCACAGTATTTGCAGATAAATATTAAAATAAGTAAATCTTATTATTAAATAAATAGCTGAGTCACGGAGGGTTTGTAATCTGTATAAGCATTTCACCAGCGATTCAGCAGTTTTACTGCCCATGGGATGAAGCTGTTTCTCAACCTGGTGCTTCTGCCTGATACACCTGTATCTCTTTCCTGATGGGAGTAGCTGAAAGATGCTGTGGGTGGAGTGGCAGGGGTTCTTTCTGATTTTGCGAGCCCTCTCTGCTTCCCTATCAATTTTCTGCCTCCCCCTCCAATCTCGACTGGTACCTGGCCCCATCTGCCCCCGCCATCCTTCGCCCCATCTGCCCCCGCCATCCTTCGCCCCATCTGCCCCCGCCATCCTTCGCCCCATCTGCCCCCGCCATCCTTCGCCCCATCTGCCCCCGCCATCCTTCGCCCCATCTGCCCCGCCATCCTTCGCCCCATCTGCCCCCGCCATCCTTCGCCCCATCTGCCCCCGCCATCCTTCGCCCCATCAGCCCCCGCCATCCTTCGCCCCATCTGCCCCCGCCATCCTTCGCCCCATCTGCCCCCGCCATCCTTCGCCCCATCTGCCCCCGCCATCCTTCGCCCCATCTGCCCCCGCCATCCTTCGCCCCATCTGCCCCGCCATCCTTCGCCCCATCTGCCCCGCCATCCTTCGCCCCATCTGCCCCCGCTATCCTTCGCCCCATCTGCCCCCGCCATCCTTCGCCCCATCTGCCCCCGCCATCCTTCGCCCCATCTGCCCCCACCATCCTTCGCCCCATCTGCCCCCGCCATCCTTCGTCCCTCCTGAGTCCACCGTATCCCTGAGACCTTTAACATTTTCTTAGTTGGAGGAAAACAGGGTTTTGACTGGAAACATCAACTGTCCATCTTACATGGATGCTGCCTAACTCACCCAGTTTCTCCAGCTGTTTACATTTTTATTTGAATAAATGACTTACTTGGCACCTGGTCATTGCTGTCCACCATTCATTTGAATAGGAACTGTTGAACTTGTACCAGATCTAATTCAGCACAAGGGCAGATTTACTAGTCCCATTAAAATCTAGTCACACAAATAGCAAGGCAGACCTTGCCACTGCCAAACAGGACTGTTGCAAGCACTGAAAGCGATCCTTATTCAATTTCCAGTTGACTTTTCTTGGCATCAACACTAAGATTTGCCCAATATTTTTCATCGTGTTGACTGCATTAAGCATCATAATTCATCCAATATTAATGCACAGTAAAAAATAAGAAAACATCAAAAACTTCAAGATGACATTTCTTCAAATGTCAATTCTTGTAACTTTAAAATATTCTATGCAGTTGTGTGGTGCAATTTGGTTCCAAGCATGGTGGTCAATTGTTGACCATAGGCTTAGTGAATTGGGTACCCCTGTCAAACGTGATGTGTGCTGGCAGGCCGGAACATGCTATCCAGGCAGAAATGAGGGCCCTGGTGCAGGTGTCAGTAGTCATGTCTGCCAGTGGAACCACCTCTGGCCACCACATGGCCTGATCTACTATCATGAGACGAAAACAGGAACCACATGACACTGGCAGGGGGCCTACAATGTCCATGTGTACGTGATCAAATCTCCGATACATCGGATCAGAAGATTGGAGTGGGGCTTTCATGTGTTGCTGGGCTTTTGATGTTTGGTAATGAGTCCATGTCTTCACCCAATTGCTGACCCATTTTTGAAGACCATGCCACACAAATCTGTTGGCTACCATCTGGACAGTCGTTCTGATCAATGGATGTTGCAACCCGTGTACTGTGTCAAATACCTGCTGCCTCCAGGCCACCGGAACAATTGGGGAAGGACAACCTGTGGATATGTCACACAGAGTTTGTGCTCCCCCTGGGCCTACCAGATTTTCTTCTAGCTGCAGGTTTGAGTCTCTTGTTCTGCAAAGTGGAATTTCTTAGTCTGCCTGTTGCACTCTCGCGAGCACAATGGCCACCCCTTGGGCTAAGGTCTACACGGATTGTATGGCTGGGCGAGACAGCACATCTGCCACTACATTTGTCGTCGTGAATTCAGAAATATATAATTGTCTCTGCTGACGAGTCCACCAAGGATCTGATTCTTTAGTGAAGGCAAATACAAGTGGTTTGTGGTCCATAAAAGCTGTGAAATGCCTGCCTTCTAGAAAGTATCTGAAATGTCTGATAGATGGGTATAGTGCCAATGATTCTCGATCAAAAGCACTGTATTTGAGTTCTGGTGGTCTTAGGTACCAAAGCCAATGGTTTCCAATGCCCATCGATGTACTGTTTAAGCACCCCTCCTGCCGCCGTACTGGACACATCTATTGTCAGGGCTGTCGGGACATCAGTTCTTGGGTGGACCAGCAATGCAGTATTAGCCAGTGCTTCTTTGGCATTCTCGAAAGACGATTCTTCATCCCAAGTGACATCCCGTGCCTTGCCTGACACCAGGGTGAAGAGGGGGCACATGATGCGAGCTGCTGATGGTAGAAATCGGCAATAAAACTTCACCATTCCAACAAACTCCTGGAGGCCTTCAACTGTGCTGGGTTTAGTGAATGCCCAGATCACCTCGACCTTTGTCATTGTGGCTTTGCTCAGTGTTTGGCCTAGAAAGTCAATGGTTGCTCACCTGAATTGTCACTTGGCCAGGTAAATGGTCAGCCCAAACTCAAATGAATGGAAAGCTTGCCCAGGTAGGACAGATGTTTCTGACGACTGCAGCTAGTGATAAGTATGTCGTCTAAGTATATGAAGGTATAGTCGAGACCACGTCCCACTCTGTCCATTTAATTATGGAAAGTCTGCAAGGCATTCTTGAGCCCAAAAGGCATCTTTCTGAATTCAAAAAGGCCAAAGGATGTAATAATAGCTATTTTTGGAATGTCATATGGATTGACCAGGATCCGATGATATCCGCGGACAATGTTCACCTTGGAAAAGATGCGGACTCCCTGCAGGTTGGACGTGAAATCCTGTAAATGTGGTTCCAGGTAGCAATCTTTCAACCTGAGGTAATCACCGCAGGGTCTCCATCCGTCTGCAGCCTTGGGAACCACATGGAGCGGGGAGGCTCAGGAGCAATCAGACTGTTGTAAAATACCCACGTCCTCCATCCTTTCAAACTCCTCTGGCCAGATGAAGTTTGTTTATCTGGAAAGAGCTTGTGAGCTTGGGCATACAGTGGAGGTCCTTCGGTTGATATGTGGTGCTGCTCCCAATGTTTCAGCATTGCCAAGGTGAACTGCAGCTTAATTATTGTGGGAATTCTGCCAACAACCTGGCAAATTAATTCTACGAAAGAGTAAGGGAATCTAAATGCGGGGCTGGCAGCTTGGCCTCGCTTAGAGCAAATGTCTGGAAAGGGTTGGTACGATCGACCCTTCGTCTACCTAGATCAACCAGTAGGCCATACGCTCAGAGAAAATCAGCTCCCAGTAGCGGTTGGGCAACCGCAGCCAATATGAACTTACTATCGCCAAAATTAAGTGGCATCCTACACGTGCCAAATGTCTGGATAGTACTGCAGCTTGTGGCTTTCCTTGATGGCCTGGGTTTTCTGTTGTGTGCGTCATGCCCTGAAGGAGGAAGCATACGGATCTCAGCTCCTGTATCCACCAAGAAGCGCCAGCAGGGTACATCTATTCCAGACATAAAAGGCTGTCTCAATGACCAATTCCCGCAATCATTACCAAAGGCCCTGCTGTTTTTCCCTGAAACGCCCAGGGAGGTTGGCAGTGGTGAGCTCTGCACCCCATCGCGATGGTAGAAACACTAATGGGTGCTATCTTCGTCCCATCGTCTCCTGGATGACTGGTGATCTAACAAATTTGACTGACCCTGCTGCCAGTTTAATGTTGGATTTGAACGGTCCTGCTGCTGTGAGCGGGATCTGGTGACCTGTTCTACGGCTGTCATGCTTTCTTGCTTTGCCTGCCATAGAATGTTGGCACAGGCTGCAACTCTCCATGGATCACTGAAATCCTCATCGGCGTGTGGATATCTTCTGGCACCTGCTCCAAGAAAGCCTGATCAAACATGAGGCAGGGCCTAAGCCCTTCCACGAGTGCCAGCATTTCATTCAGGAGCATGGAAGGAGTCCTGTGTTCCATGCCATCCGAGTGAAGTAAGGAGGAGATCTGACTGGAATGACACCTCCAAGCTTTCATGTTGGGCTTATATACATCACTGCTTCTGTCACATGGACAGGAAGTGACATCATCAGCCAAGATAAAAACCTGTGTTGGATTCAGGTCAAATTTCCTGCATTTTCCACAGCACATCTGCCATTTTGGGAGCCAGTTTACTTGCTAGTAACTAGAATGCTTCCATCAGCGCTGTCTCCACTCCATCCTCAACATTCATTGGAATGACTTCATCACCAACATCGAAGTACTCGAGGTGGCAGAGTCCTAAAGCATCGAATCCATGCTGCTGAAGACCCAACTGCACTGGGTGTGTCACGTCTCCAGAATGGAGGACCATTGCCTTCCCAAGATTGTGTTACTAGCCACCGAGACAGAAGTGCACCAAAGAAGAGGTACAAGGACTGCTTAAAGAAAGCTCTTGGTGCCTGCCACATTGACCACCACCAGTGGGCTGATATTGCCTCCAACTGTGCGTCTTGGCGCCTCACAGTTCGGCGGGCAGCAACCTCCTTTGAAGAAGACCGCAGAGCCCACCTCACTGACAAATGACAAAGGAGGAAAAACCCAACACCCAACCCCAACCAACCAATTTTCTCTTGCAACCGCTGCAACCGTGCCTGTCCCACATCGGACTTGTCAGTCACCAACGAGCCTGCAGCAGACGTGGACATAACCCTCCATAAATCTTCATCCGCGAAGCCAAGCCAAAGAAAAAAAAGAAAAAGAAACAGAGTAACATTGGCAAGGTGAATCTTCATTGGCCTCTTGGTTGCAGTGGTAGGATCTTCAAGAAAGAGTTTGCTCTGTTTCTTGTTCCAACACCCTTGGAGTAGAAAATAGCTACTTCACTGTCTCTTTGAACAGATTCATTGTATGGAAGACAGATTCCAAAATATCCATGCAAGAGAGGGAAAACAACACTCGAATGAAGAAACTATGCTCTGAAAACAACTCGACAAGAAATTTGAGAGTTTTAAAGGGGTCTTGATAACTTTGATGTTTCAAAATTCTTTACAACTACGAGCAACAATTTAAAGAAATCTGATACCTCACATTTACTCTATAATTGCTTTAAACAGGAGTAAAGTCTGAGTTTCAACACAAAAGCTTTCTGAGACTAAACTTTAAAAATCATCTCTTCAGAATCAAATTTCAGACCAAATTATAATGAAGCAGTACCAGTAATACCAATAGAGTATATGGCCCACTCAGGATTAGTTACACGAGATTTGCAAGGTAACTTGCAAGTGTTGGAGATTATTTTTCTAGATAGGCATGGTCATGGAATCCCAGATAAGTAACTGGAGTGCAATACACAAAAATGCTGGAGAAACTCAGCAGGTTACACAACATCCACAGGAAGTAAAAGGCAATCAACCTTTTGAGGCTGAGCCCTTCATCAGGAATCCTTGTTTCTGGTTACTGGAATTTTGCAGTACACACTGCAGTCAAGGCGCATGTGACAGAGGGAGTGAATGTTTAGTATGGTGAGTGGGCTGAGTGGTGAGTACACACTGTAGCCAAGGTGCTTGTGACAGAGGGAGTGAATGTTTAGTGTGGTGAGTGGGCTCAGTGGTGAGTACACACTGCAGCCAAGGTGCTTGTGACAGAGGGAGTGAATGTTTAGTGTGGTGAGTGGGCTGAGTGGTGAGTACACACTGCAGCCAAGGCGCTTGTGACAGAGGGAGTGAATGTTTAGTGTGGTGAGTGGGCTGAGTGGTGAGTACACACTGTAGCCAAGGTGCTTGTGACAGAGGGAGTGAATGTTTAGTGTGGTGAGTGGGCTGAGTGGTGAGTACACACTGCAGCCAAGGTGCTTGTGACAGAGGGAGTGAATGTTTAGTGTGGTGAGTGGGCTGAGTGGTGAGTACACACTGCAGCCAAGGCGCTTGTGACAGAGGGAGTGAATGTTTAGTGTGGTGAGTGGGCTGAGTGGTGAGTACACACTGCAGCCAAGGTGCTTGTGACAGAAGGAGTGAATGTTTAGTGTGGTGAGTGGGCTGAGTGGTGAGTACACACTGCAGCCAAGGCGCTTGTGACAGAGGGAGTGAATGTTTAGTGTGGTGAGTGGGCTGAGTGGTGAGTACACACTGCAGCCAAGGCACTTGTGACAGAGGGAGTGAATGTATAGTGTGGTGAGTGGGCTGAGTGGTGAGTACACACTGTAGCCAAGGTGCTTGTGACAGAGGGAGTGAATGTTTAGTGTGGTGAGTGGGCTGAGTGGTGAGAACACACTGTAACCAAGGTGCTTGTGACAGAGGGAGTGAATGTTTAGTGTGGTGAGTACACACTGCAGCCAAGGTGCTTGTGACAGAGGGAGTGAATGTTTAGTGTGGTGAGTGGGCTGAGTGGTGAGTACACACTGCAGCCAAGGCGCTTGTGACAGAGGGAGTGAATGTTTAGTGTGGTGAGTGGTGAGTACACACTATAGCCAAGGCGCTTGTGACAGAGGGAGTGAATGTTTAGTGTGGTGAGTGGGCTGAGTGGTGAGTACACACTGTAGCCAAGGCGCTTGTGACAGAGGGAGTGAATGTTTAGTGTGGTGAGTGGGCTGAGTGGTGAGTACACACTGCAGCCAAGGTGCTTGTGACAGAGGGAGTGAATGTTTAGTGTGGTGAATGGGCTGAGTGGTGAGTACACACTGTAGCCAAGGCGCTTGTGACAGAGGGAGTGAATGTTTAGTGTGGTGAGTGGGCTGAGTGGTGAGTACACACTGCAGCCAAGGTGCTTGTGACAGAGGGAGTGAATGTTTAGTGTGGTGAGTGGGCTGAGTGGTGAGTACACACTGCAGCCAAGGCGCTTGTGACAGAGGGAGTGAATGTTTAGTGTGGTGAGTGGGCTGAGTGGTGAGTACACACTGCAGCCAAGGCGCTTGTGACAGAGGGAATGAATGTTTAGTGTGGTGAGTACAAACTGCAGCCAAGGTGCTTGTGACAGAGGGAGTGAATGTTTAGTGTAGTGAGTGGTGAGTACACACTGCAGCCAAGGTGCTTGTGACAGAGGGAGTGAATGTTTAGTGTGGTGAGTGGGCTGAGTGGTGAGTACACACTGCAGCCAAGGCACTTGTGACAGAGGGAGTGAATGTTTAGTGTGGTGAGTGGGCTGAGTGGTGAGTACACACTGCAGCCAAGGCGCTTGTGACAGAGGGAATGAATGTTTAGTGTGGTGAGTGGGCTGAGTGGTGAGAACACACTGTAACCAAGGTGCTTGTGACAGAGGGAGTGATTGTTTAGTGTGGTGAGTACACACTGCAGCCAAGGTGCTTGTGACAGAGGGAGTGAATGTTTAGTATGGTGAGTGGGCTGAGTGGTGAGTACACACTGTAGCCAAGGTGCTTGTGACAGAGGGAGTGAATGTTTAGTGTGGTGAGTGGGCTCAGTGGTGAGTACACACTGCAGCCAAGGCGCTTGTGACAGAGGGAGTGAATGTTTAGTGTGGTGAGTGGTGAGTACACACTGTAGCCAAGGCGCTTGTGACAGAGGGAGTGAATGTTTAGTGTGGTGAGTGGGCTGAGTGGTGAGTACACACTGTAGCCAAGGCGCTTGTGACAGAGGGAGTGAATGTTTAGTGTGGTGAGTGGGCTGAGTGGTGAGTACACACTGCAGCCAAGGTGCTTGTGACAGAGGGAGTGAATGTTTAGTGTGGTGAATGGGCTGAGTGGTGAGTACACACTGTAGCCAAGGCGCTTGTGACAGAGGGAGTGAATGTTTAGTGTGGTGAGTGGGCTGAGTGGTGAGTACACACTGCAGCCAAGGTGCTTGTGACAGAGGGAGTGAATGTTTAGTGTGGTGAGTGGGCTGAGTGGTGAGTACACACTGCAGCCAAGGCGCTTGTGACAGAGGGAGTGAATGTTTAGTGTGGTGAGTGGGCTGAGTGGTGAGTACACACTGCAGCCAAGGCGCTTGTGACAGAGGGAATGAATGTTTAGTGTGGTGAGTACACACTGCAGCCAAGGTGCTTGTGACAGAGGGAGTGAATGTTTAGTGTGGTGAGTGGGCTGAGTGGTGAGTACACACTGCAGCCAAGGTGCTTGTGACAGAGGGAGTGAATGTTTAGTGTGGTGAGTGGGCTGAGTGGTGAGTACACACTGCAGCCAAGGCACTTGTGACAGAGGGAGTGAATGTTTAGTGTGGTGAGTGGGCTGAGTGGTGAGTACACACTGCAGCCAAGGCGCTTGTGACAGAGGGAATGAATGTTTAGTGTGGTGAGTGGGCTGAGTGGTGAGAACACACTGTAACCAAGGTGCTTGTGACAGAGGGAGTGAATGTTTAGTGTGGTGAGTACACACTGCAGCCAAGGTGCTTGTGACAGAGGGAGTGAATGTTTAGTGTGGTGAGTGGTGAGTACACACTGTAGCCAAGGTGCTTGTGACAGAGGGAGTGAATGTTTAGTGTGGTGAGTGGTGAGTACACACTGTAGCCAAGGCGCTTGTGACAGAGGGAGTGAATGTTTAGTGTGGTGAGTGGGCTGAGTGGTGAGTACACACTGTAGCCAAGGTGCTTGTGACAGAGGGAGTGAATGTTTAGTGTGGTGAGTGGGCTGAGTGGTGAGTACACACTGCAGCCAAGGTGGTTGTGACAGAGGGAGTGAATGTTTAGTGTGGTGAGTGGGCTGAGTGGTGAGTACACACTGTAGCCAAGGTGCTTGTGACAGAGGGAGTGAATGTTTAGTGTGGTGAGTGGGCTGAGTGGTGAGTACACACTGCAGCCAAGGTGCTTGTGACAGAGGGAGTGAATGTTTATTGTGGTGAGTGGGCTGAGTGGTGAGTACACACTGCAGCCAAGGTGCTTGTGACAGAGGGAGTGAATGTTTAGTGTGGTGAGTGGGCTGAGTGGTGAGTACACACTGCAGCCAAGGTGCTTGTGACAGAGGGAGTGAATGTTTAGTGTGGTGAGTGGGCTGAGTGGTGAGTACACACTGTAGCCAAGGTGCTTGTGACAGAGGGAGTGAATGTTTAGTGTGGTGAGTGGGCTGAGTGGTGAGTACACACTGCAGCCAAGGCACTTGTGACAGAGGGAGTGAATGTTTCGTGTGGTGAATGAGGCGCCAATCAAATAGAAACTCTTCAGTTGTTTCTCCAGACGAGTGGTTTTCAAAGTGCTCCGCAAAGTTCACATTTCACCTTAAGTAAATACTATCCTATAAATGCCTTATGATGAGTAAGGGATTGCTTAAGGTGATATTTGAGTGGAAAGAAAAAGGTTTGAAAACCATTGTTTTAATCATAGCTCATTGATTTGTTATGTGCACGGTTTCACAACACCAAAGGAAATGGACCAATGACAATTTTTCCCATGCAAAATATTTCAGTAACAATTGGTCTCGAGCAGTGGTTCTCAACCACTTTTAGTAATTAATTTGTGGCTTTCCTCCCCAAAATAGTCTTCGATCTTTAGAATCCATTACAGGAATGTGATGAGTATTCTCCTCTTGGCTGGATGAGTGTAACTACTGTCCAGAGCAGTGGATTTCAAACTGCCCACCTCAACTCACATACCATCGTAAACAATCCCTTACTGATCAGAGCACTTAAGGCATAGGGATTGCTTAAGGTGGAATTCAAGTTGAGGTGGGCAGTTTGAAATCCACTGCTCCAGACAGTAGTTACACTCATCCAGCCAAGAAGAGAATACTCATCACATTCCTGTAATGCATTCTAGATAGAAGACTATTTTGGAGAGGAAAGCCACAAATTAATTACTAAAAGATAACCTCTGACCTACTTGCTTTATCCCGTTATATTTCTGGCCAATTTTAATCTTTCAGAAACATTTTGATTTTATTCTGGCCCTTGTGGTTTTTCCACCATTCCTGTTGTAAATGCACCAAAACTATAAATAACTGATATGAAATGTCATGAGAAAGGTACCTCTTCTCCTGAGAGATAATAAGCAGCTAGAAGGCCTCCAATAAATCTGATATTCACTTCAAAGACTGAAACTTCTGCATTCTATAAAAGAACAAAAGAAGTTGGCCATGTACATATGTCTGTGTATTATTTAAATACATAAATAACTTTACTTGCTTTAATAGAATATACAATTGTCCTCATGATCAGTTTTGGTTCTTTCAGAGGTAAATACCAACAATTTAAAACAGCCAACATTATTTAACATTTCATTGATCACATCATATACTTTTCAATCATTGAACCATTGCTAAAAATATGGGTTTTATTTCCAGTCAGATCGACCTCTTATGGTGTCATTCCAGTGATGTTTGTGACTGATTCATCAATAAACAGGATTGTGATTCGGTTCAAGACAAGCCAGTGGTTCCAGTAAGTAGGATCCAGAATAGATAAAAATAAAACAAGAATCACAATTGAACTGTCCTTAACCTCTTTTTTTTGCATAAAAAGGACAATGTAATTTTACCGCCTGAATGTTTAATTGCTACTTATCAGATTAAGTGTGTAAATATTGCCCAGATCTTGCTATTTACAGACATGAACTGCTTCATTTGCTGAAGGGTTGTGAATGAAATTGAACATTACTCAATCCTCAGTGAAGATCCTGTGACAGAATTGTGTAATGATCAATCATCAGTTATAAAATATACACAAAGTTATTTTGTGGCTTGGATATAGGGTCACACCTAATTCTTTGAGATGGCAGATGGCAAGCTATTTTCGGAGCCAAAGCATCTGAAAAAACATAGCGATAAAAATTAGAATTGAATGCTTCGTGTGCTGAAAAATGGCAGCTATTCAAGTAAGTTCTTGATTCAATGACCTGCGTAGATAGGCCAGAGTCCATTGGCTCATAATTTATACCTTTGAAGAAGGCATTATGAATGTCAAAGTAGGAAATTATGTCTTTTTAAAATAGAGGCAGCCTCATTGTGTCCATGGAAATGGTCACTTTTGATTAAGAAAGCAAAAGTAATCTTGCATTTGAAACAATCATTTTTAGATGGTTACTTTGTTTAGCCCTTGCCTGGGTTTGTGAAATCATAGTAGAAGAAAATAGCTACTTCACTGTCTCTTTGAACAGATTCATTGTATGGAAGACAGATTCCAAAATCTCCATGCAAGAGAGGGAAAGCAACACTCGTATGAAGAAACAACACTCTGAAAACAACTCAACAAGAAATTTGAGAGTTTTAAAGGGGTCTGATAACTTGATGTTTCAAAATACTTTACAACTACGAGCAACAATTTAAAGAAATCTGATACCTCACATTTACTCTAATTGCTTTAAACAGGAGTCTGAGTTTCAACACAAAAGCTTTCTGAGACTGAACTTTAAAAATCATCTCTTCAGAATCAAGCTTAAACTGCAATGGTTTGTGTTTTAACATACACACATACATTTGTACATAGTGGGGGGTTAAGTTAGAGTTCAATAAGAAGTGTTATATTATTACTAATTAATAATAAAAATGATTGTTTTTGAAGAAACTCTTGTCTTCGTGAATTTTCCATTGCTGCTGGTTTAGGACGCAACAATCCCAACTTGATGATGCAAGGTGCGCAACAGATAAGGAACTAAAACTAGTTGGGCTTAAGTCATGGTCCTAAGTAACCCCTTCAGCGAAGTTGTGCAATTGGGATGGTTGACTTCTAATAAATACAAACATAGTCCTTTATGAGAGGTGCAATTCCAACCATTGCAGGGTTTTCCTTAATGCAAGATTTTGTTCAATGCTGCCATGACATCATGGTCAACTACTCTCATTTCACTTCCATGATCCAACTCCTGGTGGCTGTTCCAAGATGGTGTATATGGGTATGTATAGAAACCCATTTGGAAGGTATGTTGACTTTAATTGCAAGGAAATTGAAGATTAAAACATCTTCCTACAGGAATTTGGCAAATTAAATTTAGAGCAATGTGCTTCAGGAATACTTTCAGAAACTGAAGGAGTAAATCATCCAATAGTTCTGAAGGAAATGCAGCATGGATTTACAAAATTGATTCCAGGATGATATTCTTGCCGGCCACAAATTATATGTCTGGATTGGAACTCTTTTGGGGGAAAAAGATGTGATTATTGCAAAAGATAAGATCCCAATTTGAAAACTTTGTATTTGCAATCCTGGAAATTGAAAAGTTGGGGTCATTTAATTCAAACCTATTGCACAGAATCCTTTCGGTTTATCTTAATCAATGTCTCTCTCGATGATGTATTGCCTGCTTTCTCCTATTTTACTCGAAAATCAAGGAACAGTATCATATCTTGTGAAGCACCTGCTAACAAATTCTCACCAGCCAGGTATCAGCACCAGAACCATTTAATGATATTATTCCCACCATTCCAATTTGATTTCTTGCTTCGATCTTACTAAACTGCCCTTGACAGTTTTAATTTGCTAAAATATACCAATTATAAAGATAAAAATCATTGAAAGGGTCTCAAAGTGTACATCAAGTTTGAATGAACAAAAGTAAAAGAAGCCACTAAGGAGTTTGTTCTCCCCACATCTGTGTGTGCTTCCTCTGTGGGCCCCAACTTCCTCCCACATTCCAAAGACAAACAGCACAAGTAGGTTAATTGGTCATATGGGTGTATTTGGGCAGCATGGGGCTGGAAGGGCTTGTTATGTACTGTATCTCCAAATTAAAATTAAATTTAAAACTGCAGAAGTAAGTCAAATATTTGCAGCACAAGAGTGTAAAAGAGATTTGTTTGAAGTTAGGAGGAAAGTCTAGAAAGACTGGGTTTCTCTTCTGCACCAAGAATACAAACAAAAAGTTATACAAAATTGGGAGGGAAACAGATAGGGGAGACAGCAGGAAATGTCTTCCCATAGCAGAGATGTTTAAAAGTTAAGGCCAGAGGTTTAGGGTAGCAAGAGCTTTAGAGGGGATTAAAGAAGAATAGATTCACCCAAAAGATTAGTGGAATCAGAAACATTATGCCTGACTGTGTTGAAAGCAAGTCCTCTCAATATTTTAGTATCTTGACAAGCACTTGATTTGCAGGACACAAAAGGCTACAAAATGAGAGCTGGCAACAGAGGATTAATAGAGACAGGAATGTTGTTGTTCAAGTGAATGTGGTGGGAAAAGGGCACCATTGCTGTGCTGGAAGACGATGACCAAAATAGCTGTGTACCTGCACACACACAGAAACTTTGAAATCAGTTCATCCTTCTGGGCAGCACAGTTGGCGTAGCAGTGCCAGCGATCAGAGCTGTGGCTCAAATCCTGCATTGTCTATAAGGAGTTTGTACATTCTCCCTGTGTGGGTTTTCACCGGGGATCCAGTTTCCTCCCACTGTTCAAAAAACCCACTGGGGGTGTAGGTCATTCGGGTGTGATTAGGGCAGCATGGGCTCGTGGGCTGAAATGCCCGGTTACTGTGCTGTGTTTCTATATTTAGAAAAAAATTAAACTTCTCTGAAAAGTTGTCACCAATTTATTCTCAAATTTCTTAAAAAAACCAATATCAATTTTTCAAACTTAGGAAAATAGATGATATTCCTATACCAGTCTTGTGTATATCGAGCATACAATTTATGCTTTAGAAAGATATACCCTTCAAAATGCAGAAGAGATTCTGATTGCAATCTGTAGAATTCAATGATTTTCCACTTTAATCTCAAGCATTTGTTCTATTTTTAGCATAAAGTTGATTCCATATTAAAATGTATTTTACAACATAGCCACCAGAATTTAAATAATTCAGACTCCTGAATGAACCTTAAAATTGTAAAGTTACACTGTCTTTGTTCTGCAATGACTAATTTCTCTAACTTTTCCCTTTTGTTCTACGTCTTACTATTGTACGATGTACAAAATGTTTAACTGCTCTGTTCGCAAAACAATCCCTAATTACTCTATCTGGTACATGTAATAATAAACAAACTAGAATTCCAAGCAAATCTCTGGCATTGAAAGCTCCAATACGACTTTACTACTTTAACAATATACCTACACTATCAATGGGACTCAAATCAACCACCCTGCAATACATACAGTATAGAAAACATTTCTAAAGCATGCCGGATTTCTATTGTTCAAACTTGCATCCAGTTGCAGGTGAAACTTGCTGAGCAAATTATGTCCAAGATGATCAATGATTCCTTCTGATCTGTGACTCTCTATTTGCCCTTTGGTTTTCCCAGAAAAGTTAATCCAATGGACAACATCAAACTGGATGTCAAAACTGAGACCATACCAATATTGTTAGCAGTTTATCATTCTTTACACAAGATTCTGCTTTTTAAGTCCTTTGAATCATTTTTGAATAATGGGTATGATCAGTATTTAATTTTCAGTAAAATTAGGTATATTTGGATGCCAACAATTTATGTTATCAAAACCTAATATTAAATGGAGTATTAAAACGTGGAGCCATCAACACGTTGGGCACTCTCTAGTAAGTGACAGTAAAGAGAAGAACTACCCTATACAGTATATGCATGTCAAACTCTAACCCCCTAGCTTTGGCCCAAAAATATGGTCTTTTCCATATATTGCATGTAAAAGTCAGCCCCCCCCCACTCCCCACCATTTTTGGCCAAGGCTACCCATTCACTGGAGTTCTCAATGTCCCAACTGTGAACTCTTGCCTAGGCCCAAGCCACCCGCCCATCCGAGCTCAAATGCAGACTGACTACCTGGTCCCAACTGTCCACTTGTCCATCCGAGTTCCCACTGCCCCAAACACAGACTTACCACTCGGCTGGTCCTGGCTTCCCGTGCATCCGATCTCCTGATGCCTCAAACGATGCAGGTTCTTACCATGGTCAAAAGTATTATGCATGTAACAGTCGACTCTAAGTTTCACCTAAAAATGTCTACAAAATTTGACTATTACATGTGTATATCCAGTATAAGGGATGAAAGGTAGTGAGGGCATAAAATGCAAGAGCGGCAAACACCAAATTCCCATGAGTATCATATGGAATCAACTTACTAATGAAATGTGGATCTCTCATTGATCAAGTCAATTCATTTACAGTTCAAGCAGCTATCATAAATATAACATAAATGCTTTAAGAATTCAGCCAGTTCAGTAGTCTTTGTGGAAAGAGAAACCAATTAATGTTTCAGATTGAAAGTTCTTAATGAGAATTGAGAAAGAGAAGGTAGGCAAAGACAATGGATTGAACACAATTAAATTATGTAGGCTTTGAATGAAAAGGCAAGCTCCTTTGTCTATGCATATGTTGCTAATATTGTGATGTTGGGATGATGTAGTCTAAAACGTAGTATGTTTACCATAAATACACTTCCCTTCAAATGGAAAAGGATCACTCAGCATTAAAACAGAATGCAATTCTCATGACTTACCACACTGAAATCTAGGTTCTTCTCAATCCATTCTTTCCCATCTCGAAACTCATCAAAAAGACCCATGATGTAGAGGGTATCTAATGCATCCACTATCGTAGCACCCAACTGAGAATTTCCTAAAAAAAAGTTTCAATCCATTATATGGTGTTTGTCCACAAGTGAACGATGACCAAAAATGAGGGCCAATCTAAACACAGATTATTACTTCAGTGCAGCCTTCGTCAATCAGAAATGTGCTCAGAGTCATTCCCTCCAAGGTGCCTGGGACTGCTTGCACAGCCACTCTTACATCTTGATAGTCCATCTCATCTATTTATGCTTTCCAAACCCTGGTGCACTTCCTTTCTGCCATATCACAAGCTCACTCGACTACCAACTAAAATACAAGAGAAGACTGCATGGAACGGTGAGGTATGGATGGAATGGTAAATTTCATGAGAACAAACTTACTGCCAGTATCACAAAACAACAGAGTGAGAGTTTTGGGTGGGAAACAATGGAGCTTAAATGAATAGTAACAAGCTCTTCAAGAATAAATGTTACACCACCTTCTGCTTGTGGTCCACCTATGGCTCCCATGTACAGAATGGGATCAGGGTTCTAAAATCTAAATCCTCTTGTTAAAGTCCTTTTCCCGCAATTGACTTTCATTGGATTGAAATACAGGGTTATTTTAATCAGTGATGCTGATTTTTCCTGATTATTCAAATGCTAATATCTATTAAATTATTTTAATTGACATTTCTTGGATATTACACATCATGCCAACAAATTTTCCAGTGATCCAGACAAGCAGTGGGAACTGGGGTCAAAGTGAGTTGAGAGGGAGCACAGGAACCCGGCATCCATCTTGTTAGCCTGAATGAAATCCATGCTTTATAGTAACTTTCCTCTCCCCCCCATTACATTTCTATACTTTTTGTTTTCTTGCCCTTCTACTTTACACAGTTGTATGCATGTTGGTCAGCTTTGTATTGACCCAAATTCACTCATTTTGGGAAGAATAATCTAAACAGGACATATGCAGTGAAGGGGAGGGCATTGAGGAATGCAGAGGAAGAGAGATCTAGGAATAACGGTTCATCGTTCCTTGAAAGTGGAATCTCATATGGATAGAGTGGAAAAGAAGGCTTTTGGTATGCTGGACTTTATAAATTGAAGCATAGAATATAGGAGTTGGGATGTGTTGTTGAGACTATTCAAGGCATTGGTGAGGCCAATTTTGGAATACTGTGTGAGGGTGCGGAGAAGATTTACCAAAATGTTGCCTGGATTGAAGTGCCTAGAATACAAAGAAAGATTGAGTAGACTGGGTCTTTTTTTCATTGGAGCATAGAAGATTGAGGGGGATTTGATAGAGGTATTTTAAATTATGAGGGGGATTGATAGATGTGAATAGGCTCTTCCCCTTGAGGGTAGGTGAGATTGAAATGACAGGCCATGAGTTAAGGGTTAGGGGGCAAAAGTTTAGAAGTAACATGAGAGGGAACTTCTTCACTCAGAGAGGAATGGCTGAGTGGAATGACCTTCTGGAAGAGGTGGTTGAAGCAAGGTCAAGGTCAATTTTTTCCATTTAAGGAAAAGTTGAATATGTGCATGGATGTGAGGGGATTGGAGGGATTTGGGCATTGTTGGCATTCATTTCAAGAATAGTGTAGAAGAGTAAAGAGGTGTTGATGAAGCTCTATGGGGCACTGGTGAGACCTCATTTGGAGTACTGTGTGCAGTTTTGGGACCCTCATCTTAGAAAGGATGTGATATTGTTGAAGAGGGCGCAGAGGAGATTTACCAGGATGATTCCCTCATACGAGGAGCGTTTGGCAGCTCTTGGGTTCTATTCATTGGAGTATAGGAGAATGAGGAGATCTCATAGAGGCATTTCGTATTTTGAAATGTTTAGATAAGGTGGATGCGGGTAAGATGTGTCCCTTGGTGGGTGAATCAAGAACAAGGGGTCATAGTCTGAAAATTAGAAGTTATCTATATAAGGCAGAGATTAGGAAGAACTTCTTTAGCCAGAGGGTCATGGATCTGTGGAACTCATGGTCACATACAGCAGTGGAAGCCAGATTACTGGGAGTATTCAAACAAGAAATAGATAAGTATCTCATTAGTGAGGGTATCAAGGGATATGGGGAAAAGGATGGAAATTGGAACTAGTGTAGCTTAGTGTAGATTTACAGAACAGACTCAATGGGCCAAGTGGCCTGCTTCTGTTCCTTCGTCTTGTAAATCTTGTGAAGTGGGACTAGAGGAGATCACTTGGATCGATACAGACTAGAGGGACAGAGATGGCCTATTTCTGTACTGTAATTGTTATATTGTGACGAGCCCAAAGGACCCTAAAACCCAGCAGCAATAGATATTCACCAAGACAAATGGTTACTTAAACAAAAGTTGCTTTTAATTATATTTAAACATTAAAACAGGATCAAACTTTATCTTATCACTATCAACTTAACCCCCTTCTAATTCTAAGCACACTTGTATGTAATATATAAGTTTTGAAATGTTCTTTGATTCACAGTCCAATCTCACTTCTCAATCCTTCAAGTTTACTGGTTGCAGGCAATTCTTGTACTGTGCACAGAATTTAACATTTATGAAGTTCACCAGTCTTTGGTGCTTGAAAAGGTAAATGGTTATCACTCAGGAAGGTTCTTGTCGGTTTTCAGAGAGATTTGTTGGTCCTGGACACAAACTGATCCCTTTTAATTAGCCACGCCAGAGACTTGCAGAAGAAATTTGCCCCATCAGGGTTTTCCAGAAGATAACCTCTTTCTTTCAGGTCACCACAGAGTGCCTTTCTGTTTCTCTTATTTCAATGAAGCATTAGGCAGTCAGTCCTCTCCTCTTGCCACAAAGGTTTGACCAGGCTGAACTAAGCACTCACAACCAGTCTTCCAAATGGGGTTTTTCTACAAGCTTGCCAGCTTGTTCTGTTCCAGTCCCAGCTATTGCTACTGACTGTAAAACTGCAGAATTAATCTCTCTCTGAGAAACAGCCTGTTTGACCCTCTCTGCTTGCAAAACCACATGATCCTCTCAGAACAGCAACCTCCACTCAGACAGACTGTGATTCCGAAACTAATCCTCCGATCTCTTTCATGTGTTACTTTTCAAAACAACAATCCATTAGAGAAGTTTCTTTGGCATTCCTCAAAGCTTTTCCAAAGACCCCCAGGAGCCTCCCTGTCTGGCTTAAGCAGAGCTCCAGTATTTTAAATGAGATCTGTTTTGAAGTGTTTATTTGTGACCTACACTAAAAAAAACCTTGCCCAATTTATCTCCCAAAAACATACCTATATACAATACAAACACAACATAATCTGTCACAATATGGTTATATATGGCTGTGAACTTCAGGAGGAAGTCAGGGGAACACTACCCAGTCCTCACTGAAGGCTCCATAGTGGAGAGGGTCAAGACCTTCAAATTCCTGCATGTCAACATATGAGGATCTGACCTGGAGCCCCCATGTTGATGCAATCACAAAGAAGACTTGCCAGCAGCTATACTTTGTGAGGTGTCTGAGAGATTCAGTATGTCACCAAAGACTCTTAAACTTCTACAGGTGTACTATGGAGAGAATTCTGGCTGGTTACATCACTGCCTGGTATGGAGGCGCCAACTTTCAGGACAAGGTAGGCAGGAGGAGCATGGATGGGTAACAGTAAGAAGAGGGCAAAGGGAACTGTCAGGCAGTGTAGGGCACCCCTGTGGGCATTCCCCTGAAAAACAAGTACATCATTTTGGATACTGAGGGGCATGACCTACCAGGCACAAGTCACGGCAATTAAGTATCTGGCATGGAATCTGGTTCTGTGACTAAGAAGGGAAGGGATGAGCAGAGGTGAACTGTAGTGATGGGAATTCCACAGTTTGGGGGACAGATAAGAGGTTCCATGGAGGAGACTGATTATCCCAAATGGTATATTGCCTCCCTAGTGCCAGAGTTGAAGATATCTCAGATCGATTTCACGGTATTCTCAGGAGGGAGGGTGATCAGCCAGATATCGTGGTCCCCAAAGGGACCAACAACATGGGTATAAAGAATAAGGAGGTCCAGAAAGGAGAGTTCAGGGAAGGGTTCTACAGGTGTGTTAAGAGTAAGGGACAAAATTCATCCCTTAGAAGATCTTTGTGTGAAGCTTTACAAGATGGGAGAGGATCTTAAACAGATTTTTTGCATCAGTATTTACTTAAGAATCTGGTATAGTGTATAAGGAAGGAGGGAAAGTAAGCAGTAGTGGCATGCAACATATAGAGATTAAAGAGGAGGTGGTGCTTGCTGTCTTACAGCAGATAAACATAGAAAAAACCACGGGCCTGAAATAATATTCCCTCGAACCTTGAGAGAGATGAGTGTAGAAATTGCAGGGGTCCTGGCAGAAATATTTTAACATCCTTAATCACGGGTGAGGTGCCAGACGATTGGAGGGTAGCTCATGTTGTTCCATTGTTTAAAAAAGAAACCAGGAAATTAGAGGCCAGTGAGCCTGACATCAGATGTAGATAAATTATTGGAGGGTGTTCTGAGAGATCAGATAAACAAGTATTTGAACAGCCAAGGGCTGATTAAGGACAGTCAACATGGCTCCGCGCAGGGTTGGTCGTGTTAAACAAATCTTAGAACTTTTTTTGAGGTTAACCAAGAAAGTAGATAACAAAAGGCTGTGGATGTTGTCTACATGAAGTCTAGTAAGGCCTTTGACAAGGTCCCACATAGGAGGCTCGTTCAGGAGATTCAGACACTAGGTATCCATGGAGAATTTGTAAACTGGATTCAAACTTGGCTGAATGGGAGAAGACAGCGTGGTAGTGGAAAATTGCTTCTTAGAATGAAGGCCTGTGATTAGTGGTGTGCCTCAGGGATTGGTTTTGGGACCATTGTTTGTTGTCCATATTAATGATCTGGATAATAATGTAGAAAATTGGATCAGCAGGTTTGCGACGATGTGGGCAGAGGAAGGTTTTCAAAGCTTACAGAGGGATCTGGACCAACTGGAAAAATGGGCTAGTAGGTGGCAGAAGGAATTTAATACAGAGAAGTGTGTGGTAAAGCATTTTGGAAGGACAAACCAAGGCAGGATATACATAGTAAATGATGGTGCACTGAGGAGGGCAGAGGAACAAAAGGATCTGGGAATTCAGATCCATAATTCCCTGAAAGAGGTGTCACAGGTAAACAAGGTTGTAAAGAAAGCTTTTGGCATCTTGGCCTTAATAAATCAAAGTATAGGAGTTGGGATGTTCTGGTGAGGTTGTGCAAGGCATTGGTGAGGCCAAATTTGGAGTATTGTGTGCAGTTCTGGTTGTCAAACTCCAGGAAGGATATCAGTAAGGTTGAAAGAGTGCAGAGAAGATTTACTAGGATGTTGCCAGATCTTCAGGAGTTGAGTTACAGGGAAAGATTAAAAGGTTAGGACTTTATTCCTTGAAGAGTAGAAGAATGAGAAGCGATTTGATAGAAGTTTACAAGATTATGAGGGGGTATAGACAGAGTAAATGCGAGTAGGCTCTTTCTATTTAAATTGGGAGAGAAATACAAGAGAACATGCACTTATGGTGAAAGGGGAAAAGGTTTAGGGGGAATTTCTTTCACTCAATGGTGAGAGTGTGGAACGAGTTGCTATCCGACTTGGTAAATGCAGGCCATTCTTAAGTTTTTAAAATAAACTGGATAGATACATGGATAGGAGAGGTCTGGAGGGTTATGGAATGGGTGCAGGTCAGTGGGACTAGCAGTATGATGTTTTTGGCTGACTGGAAAGGGTCGAATGGCCTATTTTCTGTGTTGTGTGTTCTATAGTTGTTAACTCGGCCTGCAACATCACAGGCACTAGACTTCATTCCAACGAGGACATCTGCATGAGGCGGTGTCTTACAAAGGTAGTCTCTTTCCTCAAAGACTCTCACCACCCAGGCCATGCCGTATTCACTCGGCTGCCAGAGGGAAAGGTACCAGGAGCCTAAAGACGAGCACTCAATGGCACAAGGACAGCTTCTTCCCCGCTGCCATCAGATTCCTAAATAATCAATGAAATATAGACACTGCCTCACTTTTCGTGCACGATTATTTTTACTCTTTTAGTAGTCATGTTGTAAGACAGTCATAATATGTCTGCAATATGATGCTGTCATGAAACACTGAATTTCATGACTTATTCATGACAAATTCTGATTCTACTATCCTTCCATCTTCCTTCTCAAGTATCCTGCAACAAACTCAAAATTAGAGGATTTGTCTTTAATTAATTGTCTACTTTTAATGTTAATGATACATTCACCTTCAAACAGCATTAATGAAGATTAACCAAAAACTCTAAATGACAGACAGCATCTGTAGAATTTCAATAGAAAAAGTTGCAAACAAAAAACATTCAATATGGTAGACCTTACAACAAGAAGTTGTGCTTAACTTTACTACATGAATAACTGGATTTTGAGACCCAGGAAGAACCTGTTAAGATCAGGGCTTGTAAGATACCTTAAAAACTTGGAGTGGAAGTCATCCTCAGCCCTGAGGATGATTCAGGAAGCATTTTTTTAAAATACTGGCGAACTCAATGGTCAGACAGTATCTGTGGAATGAAAGAGATAACCCACATTTCAGGTGAAGATTCTGCTAATGTCAATTTATCCTTGCTCCAGATTCAGTTCATTGTGTACTGCTAAAGCAACAAAGGAATTTTTCAAAGCTGAAATCTGGAAAGTTTTTGAATAGACAAGTCAGTCACCCAATCTAAATCCAATTGAGCATGCTTCCATAAGCTGAAGAGAAATCTTAAAGGGACAAGACCCCGAAACAAGCAGGAGCTGAAGATGGTTGCAGTGGAGCCTGGCAGAGCATCACCAGAGAAGAACCTCAGCACCTGGTGATGTCTATGAATCACAGAACGTCAAGCAGTCATTGCATGCAAGGGATATGCAACAAAGTACTGAACATGACCGCAGGCAGGTCCCCAGGTTGAAAACATCTTAGTTGCAAACAACCCGTAGTTACAAACCGACAAGTCGACCGGGAGAATGATGTCTACTTCCGGTTCGAGCAGAGCTCACCTTCCATTCGCTGGCTTTAAGATATCTGCTGAATTACTGAATATTTCAGTATACAAATTGATCCCCCTCCCCTTTTTCAACGTCATTTTAAGGGTTTTATCATATATCGGGTATATGTTAGAAATGGCTACGAAAAGCAACAAATGTGCTGTTGCAAGAAAATTTGATACGAGAAGTTGGTAAGAGATTGGAGAAAGAAAGAAGACTAAGAAAAATACCAAAAAGGCAACGTTTGATGAGAAGAGGAATCACTCGCTGGGCAAAGTTGGAAAATCACATTGTAGAACAGAGCCAAAATTGCTAGTCATTCAAAATAAGAACAGTTGCACTGAAGTGAGCAAAGTCGCACCCAGACCTCAGTAAAGATTTTGAGGCCACAGTCGGCTGGTGCACTCATTTCCTAAACAGGAAAAATCTGTTATTACACCAAAAACAAAAATTGCTCAGAAACTACCAAAAAATGTTGATCATAAAGTTAATTTTCCCCAGTTTATTATTCTGAACCAGCAGAAACACCAGTTTGCATAGGCAAATATTGAAAACATGGACAAAACCTCCATGAATTTCCACATGAAAGGCAATAGACAGTGGAATGGAAAGGTGTGAAAACTGTAGAAACCAGAAGTACAGGCCAAGAAAGGACCAGGTTTACAGTGGTGTTATTGTACATGGCTGATGGGATGAAGACAAGACCCATGGTAATCTTCAAGTGTAAAATAAAATTCCTAGCAGGTACTTTTGTGCATTTTCATAAAAAGGGTGGATGGCTGAAAATGGTGTGAAACTATGGATAGACAACGTGTAGGACAGGCGGCCAGGCAGTTTATGCAAGGAACAGTTTGCTGGTTTGGGATAGGATTCATAACCACTTAAAAGTAGATTAGCACTACATAATACTTACATGACTGTTATTTCTGGGTGGTTTGATGTCTCTATTGCAACCTCTCGATGTCTGCTTGAACAAGCCATTCAAAGACCATGTGCATGAGGAATGGAATACATGGATGTCGAGTGCAGAAAAGTCCTTTACAAAAGGTGAGGCAATACGTGCTACAACATTCCCAGCACCCAGCATCCCCCACCCGGCATCCCCCCCCCCCCAGCACCCGGCATCCCCCCCCCCCCAGCACCCGGCATCCCCCCCCCCAGCACCCGGCATCATCTCCCCCAGCACCCCGGCATCATCTCCCCCCCCCAGCACCACCCGGCATCCCCCCCCCAGCACCACCCGGCATCCCCCCCCCAGCACCCGGCATTCCCCCCCCCAGCACCCGGCATTCCCCCCCCAGCACCCGGCATTCCCCCCCCCAGCACCCGGCATTCCCCCCCCCAGCACCCGGCATTCCCCCCCCCAGCACCCGGCATTCCCCCCCCCAGCACCCGGCATTCCCCCCCAGCACCCGGCATCCCCACCCAGCACCCGGCATTCCCCCCCCAGCACCCGGCATTCCCCCCCCAGCACCCGGCATTCCCCCCCCAGCACCCGGCATCCCCCCCCCCAGCACCCGGCATCCCTCCCCCCCAGCACCCGGCATTCCCCCCCCCAGCACCCGGCAACTCCCCCCAGCACCCGGCATTCCCCCCAGCACCCGGCATCCCCCCCCCCAGCACCCGGCACCCGGCATCCCCCCCCCCAGCACCCGGCACCCGGCATCCCCCCCCCAGCACCCGGCATCCCCCCCCAGCACCCGGCATCCCCCCCCCCCAGCACCCGGCATACCCCCCCCAGCACCCGGCATTCCCCCCCCAGCACCCGGCATCCCCCCCCCAGCACCCGGCATCCCCCCCCCCCAGCACCCGGCATCCCCCCCCCAGCACCCGGCATCCCCCCCCCAGCACCCGGCATTCCCCCCCCCCAGCACCCGGCATTCCCCCCCCAGCACCCGGCATTCCCCCCCCAGCACCCGGCATTCCCCCCCCAGCACCCGGCATTCCCCCCCCAGCACCCGGCATTCCCCCCCCAGCACCCGGCATTTCCCCCCCCAGCACCCGGCATTCCCCCCCCCAGCACCCGGCATTCCCCCCCCCAGCACCCGGCATTCCCCCCCCCAGCACCCGGCATTCCCCCCAGCACCCGGCATTCCCCCCCCAGCACCCGGCATTCCCCCCCCAGCACCCGGCATTCCCCCCCCAGCACCCGGCATTTCCCCCCCCCAGCACCCGGCATTCCCCCCCCAGCACCCGGCATTCCCCCCCCCAGCACCCGGCATTCCCCCCCCAGCACCCGGCATTCCCCCCAGCACCCGGCATTCCCCCCCCAGCACCCGGCATTCCCCCCCCCAGCACCCGGCATTCCCCCCCCCAGCACCCGGCATCCCACCCCCCAGCACCCGGCATTCCCCCCCCAGCACCCGGCATTCCCCCCCAGCACCCGGCATTCCCCCCCAGCACCCGGCATTCCCCCCCCAGCACCCGGCATTCCCCCCCAGCACCCGGCATTCCCCCCCCAGCACCCGGCATTCCCCCCCAGCACCCGGCATTCCCCCCCCAGCACCCGGCTTTTCCCCCCCCAGCACCCGGCATTCCCCCCCAGCACCCGGCATTCCCCCCCCAGCACCCGGCATTCCCCCCCCAGCACCCGGCATTCCCCCCCAGCACCCGGCATCCCCCCCCATCACCCGGCATCACTTCATGCTCAAAGCACAGGATAAAGTTAAAGTAGAGACCGTAATAAATTTGTTTTAAAAAGTGCATATCTCTTGCACAATTGATGGCAAGGAAGATGATTTATTGTGGGACACTGATAAAGATGCTGAAGCCATCACATCAGATACAGTCTTAGACCCCATATGATGACTGTTTAAACAGTGAGAGCATGAATGTGCTTGTCGTCATCTTTGCCTCAATGATAGCGATGTTGAAGGGTTCTAATTGTGTTTTGGTTCCATAAAAATTTGTTGTGGTCGGGTTGTTTTGTTTTGTCAAGCATCAACTTGTACGCTGAATCAGTTTTCATGGGCTGACTTATACACTGAATCAGTGACCAGTGTTTTTTGAGTGTCAGAAGTATATCTGGCATACAAGTTGACCCCCATTTTTTGAGTTTCAAGACTACTTATACACCGAAATATGATACGTTTCTGCATAGCATATTTGTAATTAGTATAGCTGTTAGCCAAGCTTTGGTGAAACAGGTTATTCTCTGAAGGATATCCATTATCTGATAATACGTACATCTGAATTGTTTGATAGATTGCCTTCAATCTTCAGGAGGCCAGTGACATGCATCCACTGAAGTGGGGGGGGGGGGGGGGGGGGGGCGGGTGGAAGAAGCAGTGCCATGTGGCATCGCCACACCTCCGGAACTATTACAGCTCAGCGTGGGGCCACCATTTGGTGCTGCAAAATGACAGCCTGACCTTAAAGTGTGATTGCACCACTGAGGAGGGAGGGAGGGGGGAAGCGAGCATGGATCAGAAGGAGCGAAGATCCGGGAGGGCAGTCGGGTATCTGTTCTGTATCCACTTTTCCATCATCTTCTCATGAAAGTGTCAACTTTTAATATCCCACCGTTCAAAACAAACCAGGGATGTAGGTTAATTAGGTGTAAATTGGCACGTGGGCCGAAATGGCCCGTTACTGTGCTGTATGTCTAAAAATAAATAAACTCTTCTTTCACCCTTAACCCATGTCCTCTAGTTTATATCACACCTAACCTCAGTGGAAAAAGCCTTCTTGCATTTACTCTTAATGACATCATCAATTTTATACATCCCTATTAAATCTCCCCTCATTTATGCTGCAGCAAATAAAGTCTTAACCTGCTAAGTATTTCCCTGTAACAGTTTCTCAAGTCCGGCAACATCCTACTAAATATTTTATGCATTATTTCAATTTTATTGATATCTTTCCTGATAGATGGCCAAAGCTGCACACAATACTCCAAATTTGGCCTCATCAATGTACAATTTTACCATAACATCCCAACCCATCCTCAATAGTTTGATTCATGAAGGCCAATATGCCAAAATCTCTCTTTACCACTCTACGATAAGACTTTCAGGGAATTGGGAATCTGAATTCCTAAATCCCTCTATTTTACCGCACTTCTCAGTGCCCTTCGAGTTACCATGCATGCCCTACCTTGGGCTGACCTTCCAACACTTGTCTACATTAAATTCCATGTCATTTTGCAGCCTATTTTTTGGCCGGTCCAGATTCCTCTGCAAGCTTTGAAAGCTGTCAAAGTAAAGGGTAAAAGTTCCATTATTGTCACATAATACTACATTTAGAAGGTCCCACTGCAGCTCTAATCTTTGTGTCTTCCGTGACAGAATTTGAGCACATTTGGGTATCAGGGATTAGAAAATCATGGAATAGCTATGGTATACAAAGAGGCTTCTGTCCCATCTCATCTGTAACAACACTCTTCCAAAGTATCTTGCTCATTCATCTTACCAGCCCTTTCTTTGGTGCTTTCCAAATTTATCTCAATATACACTCATAGTCGATGCCACGTAAAAGCCTCTGCTGCCCACCCACCTGAGCTCCCAGCACCTCAACCGCGGACTCTCACCTCAGCCCTAGCCGCCCACGCAGTCAGGGTCCCAAAGCCCTGGCTATGGATTTATGACCCAATCCCAGCCGTCCATCCACCAGGAAGAAGATTGACAAGAATGAGATCACACACCAACAGATTTAAGGACAGTTTCTTTCCCACCACCATTAGTCTACTGATTAAAACTCAAAATAGCAAAATTATGTGGCCTTCACTCGTATCAACTGATCTCTTTTTGCAACTCTTCAATTTGGTATGGTGTCTTTCTTGTACTATGTATGGAATGACTAGGTGGACTGCTCAATTTTTTGCATTGCACTTAATATAGGTGACAATAAATTAGAGCTACAGCTGAATGGGTGTAATTAGAACCTCAATGCTGTGGATGCTGCTTTGTTCATCTTGCCAGTGAACCTGGAAGATCTTTTTGGAACAGCACTGGTCCATGCCTTGAGGTAATCCAGGTCTTCGATGTGTGTGCAGGATAGCAGGATTCACTGCTACGTGGCAGAAACTTTATGATGAATATAAAGGTCTTGATCTTCAATTTTTTTTTCAAATAGCCGAAGGTTGTGCTGGAACACTGCAGGAGATTAATATACATCTTCACTGAGAAGCATTTTCAAGACAAGAGGAAAAATAATTGTTTTGACATCCTAAACTTTTATTGCCAGAGATGTGATATAGCAGGAATAGACTAGTGGAGAACAGAGAGACACAAAAGCTGTAGAGGATAGAATCTTGAGCAGGCAAAAAAATTGATGAAGGAACTCAGCAGATCAGACAGCGTCCATGGGTAGAAATGATTCATCATTTCAAGTTAAAACCCTTCAGCAAGACTAAGATAAAAAGGAAAAATTACACACAAGTTCCTCAGAGTGGTGGATGCATGGAATGCACTGCCAGCAACAATGGTGGAGGCAGGTACAATATAACAGGATCACTGACAAGACTATCATATAGTAACATCGGCAAATGGCACAACACTGAGAACTGAAGTGCCTGCACTGTCCTGAATATTTCTATGCTCTATATACTCTATATAAAGAGGGAAAAGCTGGGAGAGTGACCTCGAGATGAAGGGACAGAGGGTGAAGAACATTTTGCAGAGCTTCAAAGCCCATTTTCTCTCTGCTTCAATGCACACATCAAAAAAGACTTGAAACTCAGCTTGCATTGCGCAACTACGTACTGTAAGCAGACACTGGCTTTGCTGCATTTGTCCTGTAGAAGAGGTCCTGCACAGCAAGAAGCTACGTTGGGGTAAGGAGCAACATTGTGATAAGGAAGTTTTAGAAAATTTGATTAAAAAAATTAAAGTTAAAACTGCTAGAGCAATTATGTATAAACTACAGTATGCTTGAAAGGAAAAAAATCTGTTCAAAAAGGAGAATGAGGAAATAAATGATAAAACTAAACAAAAGTGGGAACAAGATCTAAACATAAAGATAAAAAAGGAAACATGGGAGAGGTTATGTTTAGGAACTATGAGAAATACAATAAATACGAGATTACGTATAATACAATATAATTGGATACATAGGTTATATATCACTCCTCAAAAGTTAAATAAATGGGATCCAACAGTATCTGACAGATGTTTTCGTTGTAAAAAATTCATGCAATCTGGACTTGTGAAAAGGTGAAAAAATTTTGGGAAGATCTAAACCAGATATTAAATAAAATTACAGAAAGCAATATACCAAAAAACCCAGAGATCTTCCTCCTAAGTAACATAAAAAATAAAGAATTTGGACTTGATTTGGAGGGTGTACAAAAAAGATTTGTTAAGATAGCCCTAGCTGTAGCAAAAAAATGTATTATGTCAAACTGGAAATTAGAAGATAATTTGAAAATACAGCAATGGTATATAGAAATGAATAAATGTATTCCATTAGAAAAAATAACAAATAGTTTAAGAAATAATATAACATTATTTGAACAAATATGGGAGCCGTACATGGAATATAATAGAGAAAACCTACCGGGACATCTATCACCTAAAATGACAAAAGGAAAAGAGAATGGAAAGAATTGACTCAGTGGAAGTTTTTGTTCGTTAATGTTGAGTGACAACGTTGTTTGATGGGTTTGATGTATCTTGGACTCAGAGTTTTGAATGGATGGAGGGGAAGGTGGGGGGGGAGGGGAGGAGGGGGGAGGAGAAAACGACACTGTATGTATTTGAAAGGAGAAATGTGTATATCTTGAATAATGTGATCTATAGTGTGAAAAATAAAAAATTTTTTTTAAAAACCCATGCCTGTCATTGACATGACTTCGAGATGCATAACTCTCATCTCCACCTTTTGACCAGTCCAAGAGAAGAAAAACAGAACAGCACGAACCATTGTCCATGGTCACTTCAATTCGCCGTATCTTTGTGATCATCATTCACCTATTTACTCTCATCCCATTTTTATTTCATCCACATTTCATGAACTTCCCAGATTTTTGCACTTTTCTACATCCTCAAGGCAAATTTACAGTGGCCAACTTGCACAAATTGGGGAGAAAACTGGGGCACCTACTTTAAGGTCACTGGGAGAGGATGCAAACCCCACACAGACAGAGATCAAGACTGAAATTAGACTGTAAAGCATCTCTAATAGCTATTCCACCGTACTGATCTTTAAGATTTCCCCCATTATATGACTACCTCCCTCTCCCAATTCACTTATTTTATTCTACTTCATTAAAAAATGTGAAGTATCCTATTCAGCTCATCTACAATTGCATTTTCATGCAGTGATGAAGAGCTGGCAGAAACCTGAAATTAAAGTCATTTGAACCTATATTTTTTTAGATGATATCAAATCGTTTAAGTCATTGTAGCATGGAGATTACAGCATTTTTACTCTGATTCAGTTCAATTTTGCATCCAAATCAAGAGGCTTTAGGGTGAAGCTTGACACAGTGACCTGAACATACAAACTAACTGATAAATCAATGCAACGTTGAGAGAATACTGCATTGCTGGAGGTACTGCCTTTCGATTAGATGTCATAACAAGTATCTGACTGAACTCTGAAGAGCATGCAAAACATCCCATGCACTATTCTGAAAGACAAGGGCATTACCCAGGGTCCTGACCCCTCATTTAGGATCGCCAAAACAGATGGCAGACTATTATTACCATTCATTTTGTGGAAGCTTGTGTTTGCTGTGCTTTATTTTCAAAAAATGTCTACGCTTCAAGCAAAGTGATACTGAATTCACTAGGATAGGCTTTGGATTGCCAAAGACCATGAAAAGCAGTGCAAAATGATTTTAATAAAAAGGAGCGAAAGGATTCATTCTTGAAGAACTTGAGACAAGTATCAGAAATAAAAACAGTAACCTTTGCATAAATTTCTTCCTCTATGATTGCACAGAGAAGAGTGGGAACATGCAAAGACAGTGTCACTTGAATAGACACATCAGAACATTATGTCAACCAATTTAAAAAACAATCAGCTACTACAATGTCCTCTCAATATTTCATATTAATGTTTACTTAACGACACATCAACCGTTAATGTGGCTCAGGTTAAAAAGCAACTGACAACATTTCCAGGAACTAACACATTCTCCACCTTGAATATCATTTTTTTTTAAATCAAGGAGCTAAAACAGAGGAGATTGAAGTAATACATCGATTTTAAACAAGGACAGTTGAATGCAGAATTTAGATGCAGATGTTACGAGCCCAGAAGACCCCAAAACCTAACAGCAATATATATTCACCAAGACAAATCGTTACTTAAACAAAAGTTGCTTTTAATTATCTTTAAACATGAAAACAGAATTACACTTTAACTTATCACTATTAACTTACTTTACCTAACTTAACCCCCTTCTAATTCTCAGCGGATGCGTATGTAAGTTCAGAAAAGTTCTTTGGTTCACAGTCCAATCTCACTTCTCATTGCCCCAAGTTCACTGGTTGCAGGCAATTCTTGTACTTCTATTGTGCTACACCAAGGTCTGTTTTAATGATCGGGATTCAGAGTTCCATTTTATTGTGAGAGTACATGCATGCCATCACATGAAACCCTGAGATTCTTTTTCATGCAGGTCAGCAGAATTTCTACTTATTGGCAACTGTAAGCAGCCCTCAAGAAGAAAGATTTGTATGCAAAACAGAGAAATGTAAATTTAACATTTATAAAGTTCACCAGGCTTTGGTGCTCGAAAGATAAATGGTGACTGCTCAGGAAAGTTCTTGTTAGTTTTCAGAGAGAGATGCGTTGTTCCAGGACATCCACAACTGAAGTACTTCCATCGGTCACCTCAGTGTCTTGCTGACGAAACTTGCCCCATCAGGATTCTCCAGGTGATAACCTCTTTCTTTCAGGTCACCACAGAGTTCCCTTTTGTTTCCTTATTCCTCTTGCATGAATCACAAGGGCTCTGACCAGGTCGTCTTTCAAATGGGGATTCTTGGCAGCTTGTCCTGTTCCAGTTCCAGCAACTTCTTGCTGTTTGTAACACTGTGAAGTGCTCTGTGTCTCTCACGCTCTCACAGAGAATGAGAGAAAGCCTGTTTGACTTTGTCTGCTTGCAAAACCACATGACTCTCTTACAACAGCAAAACGTTACTGCACACAATAGCGACTCCAGTCTGCTCTTTCATGATAAACAATAATCCATTAGTGTCGTTTCTGGAGCTCTCTTCCAAGCTCTTGCAAAAAGCTCTGAGGCCCCGATATGTCTAGCATTAGCAGAGCTTTCAGTATTTCAAATAAGATCTGTTTTAAAGTCTTTGTATGTGACCTACTCTAACAAACCTTTCCCAATTTATCTCCCAAAAACATTTCTATATACTCTATCACACAGATCAGTGGGGGGAAAAAAGCCCCAATGGACACAGATCAGAGCTCTTGGTGCAATACAATAATGAACACTTTTCCTCATTTCCATTCTCCAATCAGTGCAAATTGACAAGAACATCTCCACAATCTCCATCTCTACAGGGCTGCATATTGTGTCCCTGTTCTATTTGCTTTACACCTATGACAGTGTGGCTTGATACGAGAACAACACCATTTACACATTTGCTGACGATAACAATGTTCTAGGCTGTATAAAAAGGGGTCATAAGTCAGCATGCAGGAGGGACATTGAAAACTTGGCTGAATGGTGTATTAACAACAACCTCGCACTCAATGTTACCAAAAACAAGGAGCTGACTGTGGACTTTAGGAAAAGAAAACCAGAGGTGTATGATCCAGTGATCATTGAGGGGAGGGGGGAGGGGAAAAGAAGAAAAAAAGTCAGATGGAGAAGTGAGCAAATTGAAATTCCAGGGAGTCACCACCTCAGAGGACCACTCCTTGACCCCTCCACACTTAGGTCATTGTGAAGAAAGCATGTCAGCACCTCAACATGCTCAGGAGTTTATGGAGGTTCAATATGGCTCACTTCTAGAGTGGAAAGTGTGCTGACTGGCTGCATCATGGCCTAGTACGGGGGCACCAATACCCCTGAGAGAAAAATATTGCAAAAGTTAGTGGACCCAGTACCAAGGCAAAAGTCACCCCACCATCAGGAAAGAGGACTCATAACACCAGGTTTAGGAACAGCTGCTCCCACCTGAACCATCAGTCTCCTAAACAACTCATTTCAAGACTCTTACTTTGCTCATTATTTATTACTGAATATTTATTTTTCCCATACTTGCACAGCTTCTTTCTTTCTTTGTTTACATTTCTCTGTTTTGCATACAAATCTTTCTTCTTGAGGGCTGCTTACAGTTGCCAATAAGTAGAAATTCTGCTGACCTGCATGAAAAAGAATCTCAGGGTTTCATGTGATGGCATGCATGTACTCTCACAATAAAATGGAACTCTGAATCCCGATCATTAAAACAGACCTTGGTGTAGCACAAAAGAAGTCTGGTGCTTCTCTGCTGAAGTGATTTCTTCAGTTATCTGAACTCATTGTGTTCAGAGACTAGTTAAAGCAACTTATTCTTTTCCCTCCATATAATTTGCCTTCTTATAATTGGATGCATGATATGAGAGATGAAATTAAACCGTGACCGAGTTGAGTGTCTTCCCTAATACCAAAATTATTCAAAGTTGGGTAGAGCAAAGCAGACTCAAGCAAAGGTGAAGAGGAGTTTTGAGGTGAATGACGAGAGGCTTAGTTTTAATACTTTGACCAGCTCAAGAAGCTGACAAAGGTACAGCAGATGCAAAAAAAGGCAATGGCCCACTGCTTGTTAGCCAACTTTCTCGTTCTATTCTGGATTTTGTGACTATTTTCAACAACTGTCATTTATTTACATACCAATAAATGATTTTATTCCTTAATCCTTTGGTTAATCAGATCTTTGAAATGTTAGAAATATTACTCAAATGGTCACTGCTGTCCCAAATGATGAAGGACTGTCTCGGAGGGTGATGTCACATCATTCAAGAGGGTGAACCCTCGCAAGGTATCAGGACGGCGCATCAGGCAAGGTACTGAAAATCTGCGCCAACCAACTAGCTGGAGTGTTCACGGACATTTTCAGCCTCTCATTGCTGTAGTCAAAAGTTCCCACCTGCTTCAAAAGGGCATCAATCATTTCAGTGCCCAAGAAGAGTAGAGTGAATTGACCCAACGACTGTCGCCCAGTAACCATTATATCCGTTTATGGCATGGAAACAGTCCATCTCGGCCCTACAAGTCCACAACGGTTCACTCAAACAACTCCGCTAGCTCCCCCCGCCTATTCTCCGCCCATAATCTTCTAAACCCCCTCTTATCCATGTACATATCCAGCCTCATCTTAAATGAAAGAACTGACTCTGCCTCAACTATTTCCTCCGGAAGATTATTCCATTCAGCCACCACTCTGAGTGAAGAAGCACCTCTAATGTTTCTCCTAAAATTTTGCCCCCTTACCCTCAACTTGTGTCCTCTTGTTTCAACCTCCCCTGCTTTCAGGAGGAAGAGTCTACTTGCATCTAGTCTATCTATTCCCTTCATAATTTTAAACACCTCTACAAATCCCCTCTCAACCATCTACGTTCCAAGGAATAAAGTCCTAACCTCCAATCTTTCTCTGTACTCTAGGTATCTTAAGCCAGGCAACATCCTTGTAAATCTTCTCTGCACCCTTTCCACCTTATCTATATCCTTCCTATAATTTGGAGACCAGAACTGTCATGCTTGACTAACCTTCTGGAATTTTTTGAGGATGTGACAAAGAGGGTGGACTCGGGAGAGCCAGTGGATGTGGTGTATTTGGACTTCCAGAAGGCCTTTGATAAGGTACCGCATGGGAGACTAGTGGGCAAGATCAGGGAGCATGGTATTGGAGGTAAGGTGCTGACATGGATAGGAAATTGGTTAAGAGATAGGAAACAAAAGGTTGGAGTAAATGGGTCTTTTTCAGAATGGCAGGATGTGACGAGTGGAGTGCCTCAGGGATCGGTGTTGGGTCCTCAGCTGTTTGTAATTTATGTTAATGATTTGGATGAGGGGATAATAAATAACATGAGCAAATTTGCAGATGACACTAAACTGGGTGGCGGTGTGGGGTGTGAGGAGGATGTAAGGAAAATGCAGAGGGACTTGGACAGGCTGGAGGAGTGGGTGGTTAAATGGAAGATGAATTTCAATGTGAACAAATGTGAGGTTATTCATTTTGGGGGAAGTAATAGGAAAGCTGAGTATTATTTAAATGGAGACAAGCTAGGGAGTGGGGAAGTGCAAATGGATCTGGGTGTACTTGTTCACCGGTCACTGAAGGCTAGCATGCAGGTTCAGAAGCTGTGAAGAAGGCAAATGGAATGCTGGCTTTCATAAAGAGGGGATTGGAGTATAGGAACAGAGACGCCCTTCTGCAGTTATACAGGGCCCTGGTGAGACCCCACCTGGAGTATTGCGTCCAGTTCTGGTCTCCAAACTTGAGGAAGGTCATACTAGCTATAGAGGGTGTGCAGCGCAGATTTACAAGGTTAGTTCCAGGGATGGCAGGGTTGTCATATGCAGCAAGGCTAGAAAAACTGGACTTGTATCCATTGGAGATTAGAAGGATGAGGGGGGACATGATTGAGGTATACAAAATTATCAGGGGGACAGACAGGGTGAAGTCGGATTACTTGTTCCCAATGATGGGGGAGACGAGGACTAGAGGGCATAGTTTAAGAATACAGGGTAGGCCCTTTAGGACGGAGATGAGAAAGCATTTTTTTTACCCAGAGAAGTGTGAATCTGTGGAATGCTCTGCCACAGAGGGTGGTAGAGGCGGATTCGCTGACTATGTTCAAAAGAGAGTTAGATAAGACTCTTGTGGGTAACGGAGTTAAGGGTTATGGGGATAAGGCTGGAAAGGGGGTACTGATGGTAATGATCAGCCATGATCTAAAATGGCGGTGCTGGCCCAACGGGCCAAATGGCCTACTCCAGCTCCTATTGTCTATTGTCAATACTCTAAACTTGGCCTCACCAATGCTTTAAACAGTCGCAACATCACTTCCCAGATCCAATACTCTATGCTATGATTTATGAAGGCCAGCATACCAAATACCTTCTTAACCACTTTGTCAACATGAGAATCCACCTTCAAGGAACCCTGCACCATAACTCCAAGATCTCTTTGTACTTGTGCATTCCCCAATGTCCTCCCCTTTACCACATATGCCCTATTTCAATTATTTTTACTGAAATGAAGCACCTCACACTTCTCTACATTAAGTTCCATCTGCCATCTTTCTGCCCAACTCTCCAGACAAACCAAATCCCTCTGTAATCCCTGAAAACATTCCTCACTATCCACCACTCCCCCTATTTTCGTATTGTCTGCGTATTTATTTATCCAGTTAACCACCCCATCATCCAAATCATTAATATAAATTATGAGCAACATGGGACCTAGCACTGATCCTGGAGGTACTCCACTCATCACAGGCTTCCATCCTGACAGATAGTTATCCACCATGACCCTCTGCTGTCTCTCCTTCAGCCACCTCTGGACCCATCTTACTATTTCTCTATTAATCCCTAGTGACTGAGCCTTCCTTTCATGTGGAACGTTATCAAAACCTTTATTAGAATCCAGATAGACTACATCAACTGCCCTACCTTCATCCATCTTTCTTGTCACTTCTTCAAAAAACTCAACAAGGTTTGTCAAACATGACTTCCCCTTCACAAACCCATGCTGGGTACTCCTGATCAATCCCTGTTTATCTAGATATTCATACACACCATCTTTAAGAAAATCCTCCATAACTTTTCCTACCACCGAAATCAAGCTTACTTGGCCAACACCTCATTACTTTTTTAAACAACAGAACTACATTAGCAACCCTCCAATTCCACGGCACCACATTGTCCTCCAGTGATCGTTGAAAAATCACCGGTATTTGCCCCCTGACCTCCCTTAACATCCTGGAGAAAATCCCATTAGGACCAGGAGACATCCACTTTTATTGACCCTAGAAGTTCCAAAACCCTCTCTTTACTAATCCCTATCTTTTCCATAACTAAGCCATTTGCCTCTCTTATCTCACATAATCCAATGTCATTTTCCTTTGTGAACACAGATGAGAAAAATCATTTAATATCTCTCCCATCTGATACAGTTCCTTGCACAGTTCACTGCTCTCATTTTCCAGCGGTTCTATTCCATCCTTAACCCTCCTTTTACTATTCCCCTATCTGTAAAAACCCTTTGGATTCACTTTTACCTTATCAGCTATTGACATCTCATATCTTCTTTTTGCCTTTCTAATTTCCTTCTTCAGATTTTTTCTGCAATCTATGTAATAATCATACATCTTATCCATTTTTTGCTTCTTAAATTTAGTAAATGCCCCCTTCTTATTCCAAACCAGCTTCCTTATTTTTCCAGAAAACCACGGTTCCATTCGGTTTTTGGCTTTGCCTTTCGATCTGACTGGCATGTAAAGATCCTGTACTCTCAATATCTCTTCTTTAAATACCCTCTAAATCTCCTCTACATCCTTTCCAATAAAAAAATCAGCCCATATAATTTTCTGCAAATCCCTTCTCATTTCTTCCAATCTAGCCTTACTCCACTCAAAGACCTTCAACCTTGGACCTGACCTATCCCTTTCCATATTTAAGTTGAAGCTGATGGACCCATGATCACTGGATCCAAAGTTCTCACCAACGCATACTTTCGTCTCCTGCCCTATTCCATTCCCTAACAATAGATCTAATACTGCCTCCCCTCTGGTAGGCACTTCAACATACTGCTGTAAAAAGAAATCCTGCACACATTGTTCAAAGACTAAGCTATCGTGCCCTCTCACTGATTGTGTTTCCCAATCAATGTTAGGAAAATTGAAATGCCCAACTATCACAACCCTGTTTCTACTACACATCTCAGTTATTTCCCTGCACATTTGATCTTCCAGTTCCCTATCCTCTATTGCCAGCCTATAATATACCTCTATATTTGTAGCACTAACTTCTACTGTGATGAAATACTTTCTGAGGCTGCTCATGGCCAGAATTAACACGTACCTAAGCAAAGATCTCGACCCACTGTTCACCTATCGTCACAATCGCTCCATAGCAGATGCAATATCACTGGCTCTCCACTCAGTTCTGGATCAACTTGAAAACAGCAATTCATACATACAGCTGCTCTTCACTAAACACACCTCGGCCTTCAATACCATTATTCCCTCAGTGCTGGTCAAGAAGCTACACACTCTGAGCCTCTGTACCCCCCTCTGCAACTGGATCCTTGACTTTCTCATCAGAAGACCACAGTCAGTACGAATTGGAAACAATGTCTCCTCCTCACTAATTATCAACACAGGCGCACCCCAACGATGCGTGCTCAGCCCACTGCTCTACTCATTATACATGATTGTGTGGCCAGGCACAATTCTAAATGCTATCTACTAGTTTGCCGATGACACCACAGTTGTCGGCAGAATCACAAACGGCAATGAGGAAGCGTACAGGATGGAGATAGATCAGCTCGTTGAATGGTGTAACAACAATAACCTTGCAGTCAATGTTAGCCAAACCAAGGAGATGATTGCAGGCTTCAGGAGGAAGTCAGGGGAATATGACCCAGTCCTCATTGAGGGCTCAGTAATGGAGAGGGTCAAGAACTTCTCTGAGAATCTGTCCTGGAGCCTCAACATTGATGCAATCACAAAGGCGGCTCACCAGCGGCTATACTTTGTGAAGTGTCTGAGGAGATTCGGTATGTCACTGAAAACAAAAACCTCTTCAGGTGTACCGCGGAGACCATTCTGCCTGGTATGGAGGCACCAACTCTCAGGACAAGAATAAACTCCAGAGGGTTGTTAACTTGGCCTGAGACATCACAGGCCCCAGGCTTCACTCCATCGAGAACATCCACATGAGGCAATGTCTTAAAGCAACCTCTCTCCTCAAAGACCCCCCCCACCACCCAAGCCATGCCTTCTTCCCTCTGCCACCATCAAAAGGTACAGGATCCTAAAGACGAGCACCCAGTGGCACAAGGACAGCTTCTTCCCCTCCGCCATCAGGTTCTTGAATAATCAATGAACCAGAGACACAGTCTTACTTTGTGTACACTCTTAACTTTTTTTAAAATAATAATGGTGGAAGATGGTTATAATATGAATGTTTGCTCTATGACGCCGCCGCAAAACACAAAATTTCATGACTTGTTCATGATAATAAATTCTGACTGTTCTATGTGGCAAATAAAATACTAACATTCAAGACACTGGATGCTCATGTCTGCTTGATCACATATCGATGTGGTTAATTACAGAATAACTTTCACTCCAATAATTAAGGGCTTAGAAGAGCAAACCAGACAGTTCAATAGACACAAATGATACGAGAAACATTAATTGCAATTGGAGCAAGCAGCTCCCTTGATAGTCATAAGATTACATTTGGATTTATTCTAGTAAATTAAATAATTTTTGTTTGTCATATATATAAAAACATGTATTAGTCAAACAAAAATTCTTGCAATGTAGGCTGAGAAAAAATGAGCTTGATAGTTTAAGAACTCTTAGCTCTTCAAACTGTATCTTCACTACATGTGTTTTTCCCTCCCCCACAATATTAATAGGTATGGTATTTTAAAGTGAGCTGCATCAATTTAAAAACCTACTGCGAAACATGAAAAAAAACACTCCAAAGTCAAATTCAATCAAATTAGGAAGATGGATAATTTGAGACTTAAAGATGACTCAGAACTAATTACAACACTAATCAGTGTTCTTTATATAGCAAAGATAAAGATACATAAACAATAGCCGCTTTCAGATGGCCACAGTACCCGACTGTAAAGCCACACATTATACTCCTGCGCAGCTGTCGGGTGGCCATTTGAAACGGGAAAAGGTGGCCAGGAGGTCTACTCACCCTACCCTTCTCCAGTAGGTATAATATCCTGCTCGGAGAATTCCCCATTGCAGTTGAAAGCAGCCAAGGCAAAGCTGCTAGCAGCTTTCAGTTGCCTAGCAGCGGGCAGGCTGACTGTCAGCTGGCGACCCGCTGGTGACAGCCACCCTCCCCGCTGGTGACAGCCACCCTGGCATGGGGCTACAGGGCTTACGCATGCAAAACAAAATCCCGCTAAATTTAAAAGGTGAGAGCTTTCGATAAGTCAGGATTCTCTGGGACGGCCGCCCCAGCCCCGTACTCCCCCGCCCACCCCCCTCGCCAGCCACCCCAGCCCCGCGCCGGAGGCTGTCAGACTGCTGTTCTGGGTAGCCAGCTTTCGCTGCTGGATGGCTAGCCATCACCTGGCACGTTTAGGTGCCAGAAAGTCGTCCATTCCATGGCCACCTAAACGTGCCAGCTGAACTCCACTAGCCATGCCTGCAGGCAGGTAATCTTCATCAGGATACCTAAAAGTTTCAGGCTTGAGCTCTAAACGTCAGTTATGTATCTTTTATATAAAGGACACTGTTTGACCTGCTGAGTTTCTCCAGCATTGTGTTTTTACTTCAATCATGGGTGTCTGCAGACTTTCATGTTTTACTACAAAAAAATCCTCTTAATTCATTTTGCTCAATTCCCGATCAAGATTCCAAGATAAATGCTTTCAGTTCTGCCTATTTTTTTTTTTTTTTTTTAAAAAAGCAGAGTTTGTGCTACCCATTTGCTTGCACACTTTTCCTGTGGTAAATCACTTCTGAAACTCCAATTTCACTTCATTAACACTGCCCCAAAAACTAAGGGAATTATATCTATTTTATTCCAAAGATGCATCTCATCTTCTCATCCAAATCATAGGCATAAAGTAAATCTCTGGTAAAATGCAGAACAAGATTTCCAAATGCCACCAAAATATCGACAATTTTAGTCCTCCCAACTTACCCCACTAGAATCCATTCAGACTGCCCAAACTTATTTCACATAGGACCCCTGCAGGTAGAATAGAGAAAAGATCTTTATCACATCAGGAAATTTGAGGCCCTGAAATGGAATTGGTAGCAATCCTTGGGATTCCAGACTAAACACACTGCTGGAAGAATTCTGCAAATCAAGAAGCATTAGTGGAAGAAAAAGAATGGTCCATGTTTTTCTCCCAGGAAGTCTGCTCAACCCATTGAATTCCTCCAGCAGATTGTACTTAGCTTCAGATTAGAGCATCCATTGTCTTTGGAATTCCAGGAATGTTGGAATGAAAGGAAACTGCAAATTCTATAATGGAGAACTTTAATCTGCTTTTACTTAAGCTGCAATATTTCATACACTAGAAGTTTAGAAGTTGTAATTTTCCACTATTATATGGTGCAGGGCAGGCGAAGCACATCCAGCCCTTGTACAAGCAACAAAAATGAATTAACATCTGCATTCCCTCGAACTGTTATGAACATTACCAATAGTAAACGTGCCAGCTTTCACTCACTCCAATTAAAATTTATAACCAAATCTCCAGCAATTCTACTGGGAATCTCATATTAGGCCTGGCATGAGAGCTTCAAATCTATTTACTTTTACAGAGAGGAATGACATTGAGCAAGAAAGGCAATAATTAGTCAAAAATGCAGACCTCAAGTTTCCTGTAATATTGATAATTGGTTTAAAATATTTGATTGAATAATTAATATGGATTTTTAATGTTTTTGAATGTCTGGGAATTTTTGAAGTGCTTCATAATGTTTGTTGCTTCTGCTTCTTTAGAAAAGTATCTTGTGCTGAAATCTTCATGAATTTATTAATTTAGTTTTATCATCATGTCAACTCAGATGTTGACTGGTGTACCACTGGTATAGACTTTTCCACCAAGTTTTTTTCAAATAACTCTGGCTTCCAGGTTTGTTTTTCTGCCTCATAACATTCCTTCAACAGAACATAATCATGAACTCACTTTAATAAACACCAAAATTGGATAGGCCATTTCCATTTTTTAAATTGTACAGTAAATTCTGGAAGGTATAAAACATCACAGAAGATAAACTGTACTGAACCATTTTTCTGCCTAGTCCCACTGACCTGCAGCCAGTCCATAGCCCTCGACATACCTATGCAAATTCTTCTTAAATGTTAAAATTGAGCGTACATTCACCACTTCAATTCATTCCACACTCCCACCATCTGTGTGAAGAAATTCCCTCTAATGTTCCCCCTTTCACCCTTAACCCACATCCTCTGGTTTGTATCTCACCTACCCTCAGTGGAAGAAATCATCTCAAGTGTGTTGTGTCAATTAGATCATGGTCAATTTGTAATATTGGTTCTGGAGCCCTTAAAAATCTCATCCAATAAAAACATACTAACTTGCATTTTGAAATTTCAACAAACCTTCAATCCATTCTCCACCAAATCTAGTGAATCATACAATGACTTGATCATTTGGGAGTTGGAGGGTGGCAGTGGGGAATAATGAACCAGTCACATTGAAAATGATCATTTTGCTTCCCTGTGATTTTGCAAATCTACTGTATTTCACAATCCATCATGCACTGCTGTCCCATTTTTTATTTTTAAACATTATTTTCTCATTTACAAGTTGCAGCCTGAAATTTAAGCAAGCTGACATTACTACTAACATAAAACTACTTAAATATACCCATCTTTTAGCAATTAAAGTGCCTAGACTTGATGTAGTCCTTTAGAGTACAAAATTCTTCAGTTCATCAAGTACTTTGTATCCATAAATTTCCCAAATCAGAATTGAATTGGGAACTGAGCATTCATGCAAACTGTAACTAGGTCAGCTTCAGTCAGGAGAATGAACTAAATAACATTTTGAAAACATTTTTTTGAAGTGCAGGAATAAAAATCACAGTATATTTGAGAATTTCCAAAAGACATGAAATTTGTTTCAGAATGCCATGGCTCAATACATCAATTGGCAGTGAACAAATGAACCCTTATTTATCGTTTTACTTGTGGTTCACTTTTGTGCTAATACTATTTCATAACTCGAACTGGTGGTACAGCAGCCACTGCTTTCAGTACACAATCTGCATTCTTCTTGCAGTGTAACAGTTCCTCCCTATCTATTCCTCTACCATCAAATCAAAAACATTTATTCATGTCGAAACAATATTTATCAGCTTTTACTTCACCTTTCGACCCTCAACATTATTCAACTCAAAACACATGGTAGGTACCAAGAACTTGCTTTGTCAGTACTATTCCAACTACCGTATTCCTTTGCTCTTTCGTCTCCTAAATAGCATATATGCCACACTTCATGCGTTTTCTACTTCTAACATGAAATGGAATCAAGATTTATCATACTTTGCCTATCACTTGGAACCACAATATTGGAATTCCCTCCACAGAAGCTCCTTCTGCACTTGCTTCTCTTAAAAGTAATTACATGGCCAGTAACTATGATTTTCAAATATGAACATCATATCGATACAAGATTAATTGCTCATCCTATAAGAGATACTGGAGAGCTAACAACACAAAAGATGTTCAGCAAGTCAAACAACATCTATGAGAACATTTCACTTCAATGTTTCCTCAGACCTTAATTATCTTGTATCCTGCTACACATTTCAAGAACATTTTGTTTTCATGATGAAACGTTGTTTTGCAAGGCAAGGTTGAAGGATTGGGTAAAAAATGCTCAACCTTTAGGTGCAAATATTTTTCATCAAAACACCATATTGCAACAGACCATAAAACCACTTCAATTAGAATAAGAAAATACATTTTTTTTTGACATTTCAGTTTATTCCACTAATGTGTTTGCATTCTAAATAATGCCACTTACCATATAACCACTTACAGCACAGAACAGGCCAGTTCGGCCCGACTAGTCCATGCCGTAACAAATCCCCACCCTCCTAGTCCCACTGACCAGCACCCAGTCCATACCCCTCCAGTCCTCTCCTATCCATGAAACTATCCGATGGAAAAGTAAATCACGATGATTAATTATAATTTTATTCATCAGCTATATTTAACGCCGGAGAAATTTTAAAAATTTGGTCTTAGTAAGTTGGATTCTGGTTTTCGATGTGATCAGATGGCCAATACTTTTTTGCATACTGTCTGGCTTTGTGATCGATTGCAACAGTTTTGGAAAAGTATTCAATCTATTTTTATATTGCAATCATACCATTTTAATTTTTTTAAATTTTTCTTTAAATGTAATTCTCTATTGTATTCATGTTATAAAATTTTAAATAAAGTCTTCAACAAAAAAAGGAAAAGTAAATCACAAAGTTTGAAGAGCAAGAACCACAAAAAAGTGGTATTTCAATAAATCCAGTCAAAGATGGATACAAATCAAAATTTAATTTTAAATTAGTGAAATGCATCCAAGACCAGCACAAAGTCAGTCCTGTTAAGATTATATAATCATCCACATGCAAAAGGAAAATTATCAGACTGATTTTAAATATAGGCTAAAATTATATCACAAAGGATTACAGAACAGTGATGTCTTAATCTTCCAAACATGCTCATTTTACAGCTAATTCCACAGGATGTGAAAGAGGCAGATGAAAATCTTTGAGAGAGCATTTCTTCAATAGATTTCTGTCCCCAATGCATATGAACTAGTCAAATGTTAGTCAAATTCTCAAATGTTTTTGATCCAAGGTGGTCAATTTAAAAATAAAGATTCACTCATCTAAAACAATAGGGTGTTTTAGATTTAATGGGAATTAAACTAATTGAGATGACTAAACTCAAGATAAATTCATCATTTGTTCTAGTAACTAGGAAGATATTTGGAACCTTGATCAGATTTAATATTCCAAATAGAAAGAGTAACCACACTTCACTATCTGAAAGAGCACACTCTGAAATACAGCAATTTCTTTCTCTCATTTATCAACCTCAAACTATTAGTTCTTATGCATTCAAGAAGGTCAGCTATTTGAACATCACAAGATCCTGCAAAGTACATTTGGAGAAACACTGTCACATGAGATCTCTAAAACTGCCCTGAACAAATGCAGAAAGGATTTTAAAAGTCAGCGCACCAAGTGTTAATTTCGTCCCCATAAAAATAGGTCAAGGATGGAATAAATGATGAACAAGGCTATAGCACAGATGCAATATTCAAAAGATTACAAGATCCAGCTGAACATGCACCTCCACATGACATGTGCTAGCTTATGGTGCAAGAATATTCCATGATAACATGACAGAGCTCGATCTCTCTTCAAGGCATCAAAATTCAGGAGAAATGTAGCCACAGAGTGAATTAAGGTGATACAGAATGTGCATTGCTCGCGACTCTAGCAAGTTATCACAGAAGTAGGTCAAAGACTGGAATGATGCTGTATTATTTGAAAGTCATTTAATATAAATGGAAGATCAAACACAAGAAAACAATGCAAAATACATGTGCATAAATTAAATTCAGTAATCATCACTTAGTTGCAATCCTTTCTTTTCATTGTAACTGGTAAAAATATTAACAAATGAGATGTTACTGAGAAAGGTTTTGCATATTCATTTTGCTTTCAATGTGACAAAACTGTTCCAAGTTTTTTTACAGAACCATTAGAAATAAAAAAAACCTATTCTTCCCATATTCAACTGGACTGTTGTCTATTCTCTACACTTGGGGGAAGGCATAAAATACTGGAAATAGAAGTTCAAGCAAAGAGAAAAGAATTACCGTAATATTTCATCTGAACTGGGATATGTTATAAATCAAACATGCTTTAAAGTTGCAGAAACAGGGATGGGTAGAAGACAAAGAGAATGGCAGTGATGTCGGCTTGTTAATCATAGACGACTTGTCTGCAGGTTGAAGGATACAAATGAGAATAAATAAAACTGAAATTGTAGGGTACAAAACACTGTAGGGTACAAATGATGGAAATCCGAAAATAAAACAGAATGCTGGCAGTTCTCATTAAGCCAGGCAGCATCCGCAGAGAGAAAATTACAGGTTGATGACATCAGATTTTTAGATAATTAGTCTTTGCATTTTGCATTAGAACCAGACAATTCTGATGAAATATCAAACTGCAATGTCACTCAGTACTTCCATTCTGGACAGATGCTGCTTGACCAGATGGTTAATTTCAACAATTTCTATGGGCTGCATTTCATAATTCGAGCACTTCTTTTTACTTTTTGCCTCCTCTGTCCTCAGACCACTCCTTCTATCTGCATCTCTCCAGACTGCCTGCGATTAGCAAGATTTCACCTCTCTCCACCAACGCAATTACATGCGTCATTCTCTCAGTCTTAGAGATTGTTTGTCATCTTTTCCCCTTCCGTTCTCTGCAGTCTAAGACATTTGATTTTTTTTTTAACTTTTTAAACACTGACCCCAATCTGTTTCTCTTCCCAAAGATGATGTCTTAATTATCATCTGCAGTTTTAAACTTTTCTATTTGTATCAATTTTTTTTTTAATTTAAATTTGGACATATGGAATGCTAACAGGCCTTTTCAGTCCATGCGTCTGTGCCACCCAATTAACCAACAACCTCAGTACGTTTTAAATGATGGGAGGAAACTGGAGCCCCTGGAGAAAACCCAGACAGACAAAGGGAGAATGTACAAACTCCTTAGAGTCAGCATGTGATTTGAACCCCAGTCCTAGTCCTGGGTGCTGTAACAGCGGTGTGCTAACTGATACACTAACCCTGCTGCCCTTGTCCACAGCATTTAGAGACCACTCAACAACAATTCACCTAAAAGCAGAATATCAAGTACAAAAAAACAGTAATTTTATGCCCAATTTGAGATTCCATAACCATTTGCACTAAATTTTTTTTTTTAAATATTGGCCATGGCCCAAAGCTTAATCACCATGGGAGTCTCTGCTGAGCTCAGAATAGTTATTGATGTGGTGCTTTACTGAGATTCTCTGCAATCTGAAACCAAATTACTGACAGCTTGGTACTAATTAAAAATCTTACTTCAATAAATCATTTTTTATTTGCTTTAATATAACTTTAGGATACATTTGGGATTTTAGTTGATAAAGTTACTGCTTAAAATGCCCAGTTGCATCAATTTCTGATGGATTTTGCATTTGACAATATCAAAGACTAGTTTGAGTGGCGATTTAACCAAAAATGTAACAAGTTGTCCCCTGATCAGGCCTCGAAATAAACTCAAATTATCACCTATTTAGCACACAGAAAAAAATAACAAAAATGGATTAACAACTGGACTAAAAAGTTTTACACTATTTAATTCACAGTTGCTATTATCTTTGAATCAAAGCTTACTATAATAAGAGAAATTTCTGTATTTCACCCTTAAGAATAAAGTGTGAATAAAGAAAATATTTTATTGATGGGAAAATGTATATACAATTTCATCTATTTATAGGACTGAGTGGGATGTTGAACTAAAATTTCTTCAAAATTTTGGATTTTCTAAACTAGTTATACAAATTTGCTGTAATTTAATTTAGATATACAGCATGGTAACTGGCCCACAAGTCCGTGCCACCAAAATACTCCAATTAATCTCCAAGCCTCATACTTGTTGAAGGGTGGAGGAAACCCACACAGACACAGGAAGAATATACAAACACCTTACAGACAGTGCCTGATTCAGCCCTGCATCACTAGCACTGGAATAGCATTGCGCTAACCACTACACTAACTGTGCCACCCTAATTACTGTTAATTAATCAGAACCGTGCCTGCGTGTCCCGCATCGGACTTGTCAGTCATCAACGAGCCTGCAGCAGACGTGGACATACCCCTCCATAAATCTTCATCCGCGAAGCCAAGCCAAAGAAAATCACATTACATTGCATACATAGGTTTCATATTATACAGAGGGATCAGTAAACAATAGGTTAAAAGACAAAATGTGGATGGAAAACAAGTTTACAAGAATCCAAGAAAAATGTTTCCAGAATTTAAACTTTCAAATACTGCAATGTTTCATTAATTCAAACACAGTTTAACCGTGGAGACTTTATCGAAGGTCTTATTAAAAATTGAAGACCTCAGATGTTCCTATGCTTACTTCAGATTACTCAGTTTAAACAGAACAAAAAGATGCTCCAAGCAAAATTAACGACAATGTCATAAACTCGTTGCTTATCTCAGACATGCTAAAAAAATTATCAAAATCACTACGTTTCGGAGGTTTGATTGGTATCAAGGTGAAGAGAAAATTCAGTTGAACAGTAAAAAGTCACTCAAACTGCAAACAAGTCAACATGACCATCTTTTCCTCCCTCCCACTGTCTAGAACTCCACTGAAGCAATGGGCATGGAAGCAGACAAAATGCTTCTTCCTCACTTACCTTTAAAGAACAGATAACCAATATGTACAGAGAAAAGTTTTTAAAAAATGTGTAATTTACCTAAATTTCCACAAACTACATATTTTTTTCCAAATCAGTAAAATCTATAAGTTTGCCAATGACATGAGTTGTCGGCAGAATCACAAACAGCAATGAGGAAGTGAACAGGAGGGAGATCAATCAGCTCGTTGAATGGTGTAACGACAACAACCTTGTGCTCAACGTCAGTAAAACCAAGGAGATGATTAAGGACTTCAGGAGGAAGTCATGGGAACATGACTCAGTCCTCAGAGGGCTCAGTCGTGAAGAGGGTCAAGAACTTCAAACTTCTGGGGTTTAACATCTTCAAGGATCTGTCCTGATGTGTCCATATTGATGCAATGTCAAAGAAGGCTTGCCAGCAGCTATACTTTGTGAGGTTTCTGAGGAGATTCGGTAGGTCCAGGTGGACCGTGGAGAGCATTCTAGCTGGTTGCATCACTGCCTGGTATGGAGGCGCCAACTCCCAGGACAAGAATAAACTCCAGAGGGTTGTTAACTTGGCCTGCAACATCACAGGCACCAGGCTTCACTCCATCGAGGACATCCACATGAGGCGGTGTCTTTAAAAAAAAAAGCAGCCTCTATCCTCAAAGACCCACATCACCCAGGTCATGCCCTCTTCACTCTGCTACCATCGAGAAAGCAGTACAAGAGCCTAAAGACGAGCACTCAATGGCACAAGGACAGCTTCTTCCCCATTGCTATCAGAGTCCTGAATAATCAATGAACCAAAGACACTGCCTTACTCTTCGTGCACAATTACTTACTTTTTTTTAAACAATGGTATAGGATGGTAAAAATAAAAGTGTTTGCACTGTGGGGCTGCCATAAACCACAGCATTTCTTGACTTGATCATAACCATAAATTCTGATTCTGAAATTGTTTTCAAAGTATTGAAGTTAAAGCCTAAATCTTAATTGAAATACTTCAAGCAAAAGTATGGGAATATCCTTGTCTATACGACGTCCTGTTTTGCGGAAACTGCCAAAATGTTTGGCCTGGAAGTCAGCCTGAAGAAAACTGAGGTCCTCCATCAGCCAGCTCCCCACCATGACTACCAGCCCCCCCACATTCCATCGGGCACACAAAACTTAAAACGGTCAACCAGTTTACCTATCTCGGCTGCACCATTTCATCGGATGCAAGGATCAACAACGAGATAGACAACAGACTCGCCAAGGCACATAGAGCCTTTGGAAGACTACACAAAAGAGTCTGGAAAAACAACCAAATGAAAAACCTCACAAAGATTAGCGTATACAGAGCCGTTGTCATACCCACACTCCTGTTCGGCTCCGAATCATGGGTCCTCTACCGGCATCACCTACGGTTCCTAGAACGCTTCCACCAGCATTGTCTCTGCTCCATCCTCAACATTCATTGGAGCGACTTCATCCCTAACATCGAAGTACTCGAGATGGCAGAGGCCGACAGCATCGAATCCACGCTGCTGAAGATCCAACTGCGCTGGGTCGGTCACGTCTCCAGAATGGAGGACCATCGCCTTCCCAAGATCGTGTTCTATGGCAAGCTCTCCACTGGCCACCGTGACAGAGGTGCACCAAAGAAGAGGTACAAGGACTGCCTAAAGAAATCTCTTGGTGCCTGCCACATTGACCACCGCCAGTGGGCTGATCTCGCCTCAAACCGTGCATCTTGGCGCCTCACAGTTCAGCGGGCAGCAACCTCCTTTGAACACCGCAGAGCCCACCTCACTGACAAAAGACAAAGGAGGAAAAACCCAACACCCAACCCCAACCAACCAATTTTCCCTTGCAACCGCTGCAACCGTGTCTGCCTGTCCCGCATCAGACTTGTCAGCCACAAACGAGCCTGCAGCTGACGTGGACATTACCCCTCCATCAATCTTCGTCCGTGAAGCCAAGCCAAAGAGACAGAAAGACCTGTATTGACATCAATGCAAATTTGCAGGCAATGTCAGACAAGGAAGCAGACGATTCAGAGGAGGATGTACAGCAAAACTTTAATGATCTGTCATCTGATTATTTGGAAATCCAAATAGTTTGCACTCCACTGACATCCTAGAACCCACTATCTTGAACCTTATCAGGTTTGCTAGAAAATGCATCATTCTTTTTTTTTTAAAAAGTGTATTGGAGTATTAATTAGAATAACATCCAATAGTCTGAAAAATCCAACACCAACTAAGTCACAGGCATGCCAAATTATTGGAATTTTTGTGTACAAACCACTAAAATTAAGGCAGAATTGTACAGTGTATAATCTAGAAACTAATTCACAATTTTATATTAATAAGCTGAGATGCCATTGCAGATCAATGCAAAACATTTTATTTCAACTTCTAATAATCACAACAAACCATTTTCCTTACTTTGCATCCAACTTTTTCAACCTACTAAGGGCCCCCCAGTACAAAGCAACTCCATGGCTTATTCTTTTTGCTAAAAATCAGCACCATTTATCAAATAGCACATTTTCAGTTAACTAAATTTAAATACAAATAATGTTTTCTTGACAATATTCACATTTCAATCATAAGTAAGGACGGACACTGTCAGTATTTACTGCAGCTCCTCACATTGTAATGCCCATAGCTTTATTCCTTTCACAATGGAAGCAATTGATTTTAACTGAATATCCAGATACTCACCAAATATATTGGTTGAATGGCCCTTCCTTGAAAGAGGTTTCAATTCATTGTGCCCCCAAGCATACTGTCTATAGTTTCCCCAAGCATGCTTCATCATCTGCAAAGAGTAAAAACAAGCTTCGCATCAAATTTTATGATTGCAAAATTAAATAATACAAAATACAGAAAATTCTGAAAACATTCATGTGATTGGACAGCATCTTATGTCAATTATTTTTCTTCATTTCCCCTCTATCCTACTCGACCTGTGAGTAATTCTAGTGTTTTTTTAATTTCCTGTTTCTGCAGTATTTCATTTATGGATTATATAAGCAATAGATTGACTATTTAAAATAAAACTAATTGATCAACTCCAGATTTATCCCAATATGCCCAGTTTCAGGCATAGAGCAATATCGATGTTCACAATGCAAAGATTCTATTTTTTGCATGCATGTTCAGTTATACCTGGTTAAAGTTCAATCTAATATTTATTTCCATATGAAAAACTTATTTTTAAAAAAAGCTCACTTGATCTACATAATTTGCTTTCCATTTCGATGTGCCTAGGTGAACAGAATATAACAACTCACCTTTGAATTTCATAATTGAACGTTTCTGGTGCAGCCTCCATTTCTACTATAATTCATTAATGCATTTACCTTCACAGTCCTCAAATCAAACAGATACAGATATGAAATCCAGTTTTAGCTGCAAATTCAGGCATCACTATGAAATTAGTTGGCGGCAGCAGGCCGACCAGTGGCCTGGGGGGGGGGGGGGAGGGGGGGGAGGTGGTGTCAAAGTCTGCCTAACCTCGCCAGGAAAGGCTAAACTTCAGCCACGACTACTTGTTATCACTTGGGAAATTGTATGCAAAGTGCAGCATGTATGATGATAAAGCAAATCTAACAGCCAAGCATTAATAACTTGATGTAAAGTTTCTTTAAAGTTCAGATGTTAATATCCTCTCCATTATTAAAACTGAAGTTAGAATAATTCAGCCACTTCAGAAACAAAGTGTGGGAATACTGTGGATGCCCATAATTTGTTATCACATTTATTGTACTAGAACAATATTGCCAGCTTCATTGACTCCACAGAAACCACATCTCCACCATGTATTTGCAAAACAAGCATCTCTGCATAGTATTCACAAAACTATACACAAGTTATGGTTCCTAATTTATTGAATTTGGTAATTGGTGCTGATCAAAATCTGCAGGATAAATCAAAACAAGAACAGTCTAAACCACAAGTTAGATAGAAGAACTAAACTCAACCTGAAAATAGCCTTTTCACCTTCCTTGAGAATCCTGGCATTACAGAATAACCAGGAGTGGTGAAAACAAATTTTGTGGACACAAAATAGAATAATAATGTGGCTAAAACTTGCCTGTCTTTCCCCACAACCCTCAATTCCTCTACTATTCAAAAGTATGTTTGAAGAGGGCGCACAAAATCTGTGAACCAGAGCGGACTCGAAAGGCCAACATGGCCTGTTTCCGCTCCATAAATGGTTATATGGTTATAATTTCAGTGCTCTCAGGTATCAGTTCCACACCTCCTTGTAGTCTTGGTCCAGATATGGATAAAAGAGTTGATTTTCAGAGCCAAGGTTAAGCATTGAGGCAGTGTTTTAGCATTTATGGAATCAAGAATATCTGTTAAAATGGAAGTCAAAGGAAATCAAGGGAAAAGAAAATCACCACACATGATAAGTCATTCCATTTAAGGAAGAGTAGTGTTAGTGGTGTTAGGAGCCCAAAGGACCCCAAAACCCAGCAGCAATAGACATTCACCAAGACAAGTAGTTACTTAAACAAAAGTTGTTTTTAAATTATCTTCAAACATGAAAACAGAATCAAACTTTAATTTATCTCTATTAACTAACTAACCCGACTTAACCCCCTTCTAATTCTAAGCGCACGTGTATGTTGTGTGGGTAAATGTAAGAAAAGTTCTTTGGTTCACAGTTCAATCTCACTTCTCATTCTTCCAAGTTCTCTGGTTGCAGGCAATTCTTATACTGTGCACAGAATTAAACATGTATAAAGTTCACCAGGCTTTGGTGTTCGAAAGGTAAATGCTTACCGCTCAGGAAGGTTCTCGTAGGATTTGCCGAGAGAGATTTGTTGTTCTGGGATTTCCATGACTGAGATACCACCATTAGTCACCTCAATGTCATGCTGATGAAATTTGCCCCATCAGGGTTCTCCAGATGATAATGTCTTTCTTTCAGGCTAGCACAGAGTTCCTTTCTGGTCCTCTTATTCCAAGAGAAACAGCAGACAGATAACAGTGCCAACCATCCGCCACTCTGGAGTTTTCTGTTTCAGTTCCAACAAGCTTCTCCTGCTTGTTTCAGCTGTCTGTTCAGTCTCTGTCTCTCTGACTGCCGGAAAGCCCACGTGACTCTCTCACTTGCAAAATCCGACCTTCTCCAGCAAACAATAGGAGTTAGTCTTCTTGGTCAAGCTGTTGTCTTTAGATAAACAAAAACCTAGGAGTGACCTTTCTGAGCACTTTGTCAAAACCCTTGTAAAGAGCTTTTAACAGCCAGAGTGTCTTCTACTTGTTGCTTTAATGACATCGTTTCAATTAGCACCTACTTGTGAAATGTGCACAGCATTCTCCATAGTTTCTGTAAATTCACTGAATATGAATTCTTCACTATTTCAAATAAGATGTGTTTTAAAGTGTGTGTATGTATATAACCTACTCTAATTTTATCAATTTTTCTCCCAAATATTCCATTATAGTGGTCAATCATCTCCACTCCAGGACACTGCTGCAAGTGTTCCTCTGGGCAGTGTCCTACCTGAAACTTTCAGAAGTTTCATCAATGACCTCCCTGACAGTATCAAGAGGGATTGCCCAGAATGGTTGATTTTTTTTGGCAATTTCTCAAGCATATAATAGATCCTGTTTTCATGTAGAAAGTCCACAACAACATCAGGCATGAGCTGACGATCAATATTTTCACCATTCAGGTAACAACTTCAACAAAAAGAAAGTTTTACAACCTACCACTGACATACTATGGCTTTACTGCATCCGAGACCCCACTATCAACATTATGGGATTCACATGTAGCTAGAAACACGACGATTAAACCATACAAATATTGCCCATAAAAACAAGTCAAAGGTTAGGATTCCTGAAGAGGTGACTCCCCTCTTGGGTCAATACTTGGAGGGGAGACCGCCTAGGAACACCAGGTGCTGTAGGTTTCTGTGAGGGAAGCTGGACAAAGTGACAACTGTCTGCGTTACGGTCAACAAAAGTTAAAGAATTTCATTTGTGTTACATTCTATATGTAGTATTATGTGATAATAATGGAACCTTTTACCCTTACACATTATCTACAAAGAACAAGTCGAGAGATTAATGGAAAACTCTACATTTGGCTAAATGAGAATAGTTCCAACAATATTCAAGAAATTCATTACCATCCAAAACAATGAACCTATTTGAATAGCATCCTGTTTACCATGGTGCTGCTACAGCTACAATAATGGCAACGCTTCCACTTGCATAGACCCGCGAAATCAGGCAGTTGTGACAGTGCTTCTCTGTGGGGTCCTAATGCCCAGTCATTATGCAACTGACCTGTACAAATTTTAAATGGTCAGTGAAAGGGACTGGCAGTTTTTTTTTAAATATATAAACACCAGTGAACCCATGGAGGTCCATGCCCAAGACAGCAGAACCCATCCTTGGCAGCAGACCACAAGGGTCGCAATTTTCATGTGATCAGCAGAGAAGTGCAGGACACCAGAGCAGAACACCTCCTGGTTAAGAGAGAGGACCTTACAGGGAAGAGGACAACAGCAGTGCACCAGCAAAGGGATTGGTGGCCTAAGGACTGACAAAAGGCTGCTGAGTGCATGATAAACAGGTATTGACACATAAGATTCATGAGGGTTTTGATGACATGCAAGGGTCCTTGAAGGGAGTTGGGTTGTACCAGCTTTCTAATTTTAGAGGAATGGAACTAGGATCTTGGGTTCACCATTGGAACAAACAGGAGGCTATATGGCTGCAGAGGTTGCAGGAGCACAGGAGGCAAATTCATGAACACTTTTTGAAGGGATTCTCTTTTGATTTGTTTTATTCAAGATGTAGCTCTGCATAGGTGTGTTCCAGTCTTGTAGTTTTGTCTTCTTTTGTTTTATCTGGTGTAGGAATAGCAGTCTTGTGTTGTCTACGTTGTTTTTGTGTAATCTCATGATGTGTAGGTAACATTAGCGTTTGGAGAAAGGTTATTTCGTATATTTCTGTTTTACAGTCTGGTCTTAAATGACCATAAAGGCATTGTATTGTATTATTGGTGTTTTTTTTTATATAATTTTATTTATAAATTTAGAACCACATAAATAAAGCACATAATGAAAGATAATTCAAATCAATACAAATACATGTGCCATATAAAAAGAAAACCTTTCTATATAACCACCCCCTCTAGTCCCCCTACAGAGAAAGAAAGAGTAAGAAAGGGATAAGAGACCCTCAACAGGGTGCCTATTACTTTAAAGTTTCTTTTACTATTCTGAGACCCAAAGGAGAAAGAGAATGTCAGAGATTCATTTAAATATCAGCACCCATATTTTGTAAATAAGGGCTCCATATCTTCCAAAATATATATTTGTCTATTAAATTGTAAGTAATTTTCTCAAGTCGTATACAACACCGAACTTCACCATGTCATCTTTCTTTCCCCAGATCAGTGTCAGACTTAAGTTATGGCAATACATTTTCTTGCCATGAAAGCAATTTGAACTAACTTCTTTTGACACATATTCAATTTCAACTTAGGTTCAATATTCTTAACATCACTCAATAAAAATAACATTGGATTCTATGAGAATTTAATCCCCAATCTTTGTTCCAATAATTTACTAATTTCTAACCAAAAAGGTTCAACATTAGGATACTGCAAGTAGAATGCACAAATGTGCCAATTTTTAAAAAAATTTATATGGAGTTGGATATAACTGATGAATACAATTATATTGTACTGTGACAGAATATAGATATGTTTTTGGGAGATAAATTGGGGCAGGGATTTTAGTGGAGGTCACATACAAACATACAAAAAAATAGATCTTATTTAAAATACTGGAGTTCTGCTCATGCTAGACATATCGGCCCTACAGCCATTGCAAAAGCTTTGGAGAGAGCCCAAGAGACTTGACTAATGATTGTTGTTTACAAAAAGGCAACAGATGAAAGAGCTTGTCGGAGCCGCAGATTTTGTGGAGGGGAACTTGCTGTTCTAAGAGGGTCATGTGGTTTTCCAAGCAGAGAGTCAAACAGGCTTTCTCTCAGAGAGAGGAAAAGAGAGACACAGATCAGTTCTACAGCATTACAGTCAGCAACAGCAACTGGGACTGGAACAGGACAAGCTGGCAAGCTTGTGGAAAACCCCATTTGGAAGATGGGTTGTAAGTGCTTAGTTCAGCCTGGTCAAAGCCATTGTAGTTCATGCAAGAGGAAAGGACTGGCTGTCACTTGAAACAAGAGAAACAAAAAGGCACTCTGTGGCAACCTGAAAGAAAGAGGTCAACGTGGAGAACCCTGAGGGGGCAAGTTTCATCAGCAAGACTGATTAAAAAGGAATCAGTCATAGGTGTCCTGGATCAAAACAAAATCTCTCTCTGAAAACCAACAAGAACCTTCCTGAGTGGTAACCATTTACCCTTCAAGCACCACAGCCTGGTGAACTTTATTTATGTTAAATTCTGTGCACAATATAAGAATTGCCTACAACCAGAGAACTTGGAGGAATGATAAGTGAGATTAGACTGTGAATAAAATAACTTTTCATTGCGCTTAGAATTAGAAGGGGATTAAGTTAGGTTAGTTAAATCAATGGTGATAAGTTAAAGTGAGATTCTGTTTTCATGTTTAAAGATAATTAAAACCAACTTTTGTTTAAGTAACCACTTGTCTTGGTGAATATCTATTGCTGCTGGGTTCTGGGGTCCTCTGGGCTCGTAACAGTATCATTCTATATCTGACATTTATTGTACTTTTCATATTTTCTCTACATTTCCTAATCCAATCTCGTTCATCTATTTGTTTTTTCCAAATCTACTTCCCATCTTTGTCAAGAATTATGAAGCCCTATTTTTCAGGCTTTCTTTTGTATTAACTGAGAAAAATTTCTTTATATTTCCATTACATAACAATGACTATAATTCCATCTCTATTGGTAATAACGGCGCGTCCATAATTTTCACAAAAAATTATAACATGATAATAACAAAATCTAGTATTTTCAGGTATCTTGTACTTCTTCATTCTATTAAAAGAAATACATTTTCCTGCTTCAAAAACAGATTTTCTTCTTAATTCTCTGATACTGCCAAATCTTTGAAAATCTATTTTCCATGGAAAACAGAATCAATCTATTCTGAAATAAATGGTGTTTTTCCAGACAATAAATCTCCTCCCCCAATTTCTTTATCATCCTAATTCAAAAGCTCAGCTAAATGCTTCAATATAGGAGTTTCTCTATTCATTGTTAACAATCTTAAATTACATTTATAAATAAAATCTTGTGTGTTTGGCTCCCCTATTTTACTACATTCTTGATAGACAGTAACCATTTTCTGTTATGTTTGAAGCCAAATCTGGCTGCCCATCAACATCGAGGAACCGTCCAGCCTGCCAATCAGGTGTTAGCCGACCAACCAGAGCATGCATTCCCACTGGCTCGTCCCCTATCTCACAGCCCCTGTTGAGCAGGGCAGGTTATAAACTGCAGTACCTCAGTTTTACTTTCTCTTTGCCATGTAGTCGCAGGTAAGGGACTAGCAACTCCTCAAGCTAATCAGGATATCGCTGTAGACCCACCTGATAGCACTATTGTAGCCTTGCCCCCAATGATCAGGGGTACAAGAGCATGTATAACCCTGTAGGTAGCCAACGTGTAAGGTACCTTCCATAGTTGGAATCTCCTTTTCCTACGGGCATATTCCAGGGTCGGAAGCTAGTTGCGTTCCCCACCCCCTCCTGGAAATGCTTCTGATTGCATTTCTGCTGCTGGGTTTAGGCTCCAACTGCTTGTAAATTGTGAATTACTTTGCTTTGTTCTGTTCATTGTTCCTGATCTGCCACTGTGTTGCCTGTTTGTTTCTCGGATAATAAATCCTTTAGTTATCCATTCCCTGTGTCTGGACTCGTTTCCTTTAGAACCCTAAACAAATCTCAACACAACAGTTCTTTATATATATTTATTTTAAAAATATTTGAGGAATTGGAATTGGAATAAATTGAAAAAGATAGTATTCTAGGAAAAAAAACATTTTTTTAGGTGAGTAAATTGTGTAACGTATTCCACATTTCCAAATCTTTTATTCTTTTTAATAATTGAAATAATTGAATTAAATATTTTTTCAGTCAGCTTCCTCTTGAGTACAGAAATATTTTATTCCCACGTCTGGCTATTTAAAATCAATGACCTTCTTACAGTTTACATAATCCCCTTTAGTAAAGGCATAATTTCACTTTTTTCCCCCCATTAATTTTATAACCAGATACTTCTCCATATTCTTTTAGTCTAAATCTGTATTATTAGTGTTGATGCCAGACTAGGGTTAGGGTTAGACTTGAAGCTTAAAATTTGAACTTTCACTTCCACCTCCACCAGGGCACCGCAGATGAACTGTGCGCCATCCACAAAATGTCTTGTATCATAGAGTAATGCTTATCAGACAGAAACCCCAAAATTTGAGACTTCTATCACAGTACAAGGAGAGCAGTTGCATGGAAATGCCACTACAATAAAATAATGCAGATGCTGAAAATGAAAAATGATAAAACACTAAAAGTTCAGAGAAGACAAATGGTACTGAGCATTTCCAGCACTTATTTCATTACCGCTACCTTGAAGTTCCTCCCCATATTCCATAAAGCTGGCACAACATCCAAATCCCCACCCAACAACATTGTAAAGCTGCACCAGTTCATTGTCTTTTTACCAAATTTCTAACACAATGTAATCATTTTTTAAGTAATTAAACTTAGCACCATTTAATGCAGCAACCAGAGTTTGAATCTAACACTGTCTGCAAGGATCTTGCAGGTTTTCCTCAGAACCTCCATGGGTTTTCTAGGTGCTCCAGTTTCCTCCCACCCTCCAAAAATATGCAGGGTTGATAGATTAATTGAGTAGCATGGGTTTCAATGACCAGAATCAGCTTCTACCACGTTGAGTCGTTAAATTTAAAATTGTGAATGACACCATACTCTTTCCAAAAATTGCATATCAACAAATGATACAAAATAGTCCATTAGATGAATGTACAGGAGGTCCTCGACTTCAGACCTATGCGAGTTGTGTCCACCCGCATATAACCAAAATTTTTTAAAATCTTCATTAAAACTACTGTACAAGTACATATTTTATATTAAAAGTTCTATATGCAGTGGTCCCCGCTCCCAGTGGCAGTCCGAAATCCCTTCTGCAGGCTGAAGTCCCCTTTCCCTGACTTATGACCAAACCAGAGTTACAACCAATCCTTTGGTCCCCATTAGGGTCGGAAGTTGGGGACGACCTGTTGTCTGATAATTTTGCAGCATTGTTAATATATTGTTTAAAATTCAACTTTAAATCAAGGCAAAATTTCACCAAAACCCAATCATACAAAATTTAAATCAACACAAATGTTAACCCCAACAAGCTACAAAGATTATTGTTGAACCAAAATGGGGTGTGAGAAATTGTGTTTGTGAATATCCAAAATATCAAAGCAACATTTTTACTCTTAATTAGTCTGTGACTTTAAAACAAAGCTTTCCCACGACCATGTCATATGGCTTACAGCAAGTGGGAAATATTGGACAGTGATGCATGAGTCAAAGTCGTGAGCATCTGTCTGGAAAGATTTGTATTTTGAAAGCGTCAGCCAACCTGCACACAACTACTCAAGGCTGGGAACATTGCACCAGAATTTACTGTAATAGGAAGGATGGGGTACCCGGCAATCCTTGCTATTATGTACAAATCAGACAACAACTTCAGGCAAGCAGAGAAAAGTACAAAAAACTACTGTTGTCTTCTATAAAAGACAGAGTGTTAACTTAGATTAAAAACTAAATGTCCAATACAAATCCATTTTAGTTCAAATATACCTTCTGACTCAAATACACGTAATTGACAATCCACCTCAATGTCACGAAAAGGACTTCCATTGTTTGTTTTCCTTCTGTGCTTTATTGGCAATGGAGACGTATATAACAAATTAAAACCATATATTTTCATAGTCCCTTTCCCTCTCTCAATCCAAGCTTTCACTTGATTTTGCTTTCTGCAAAGTCTTCCAAATGATGATTGGTACATTAAATTCCTCGCAAATTATCCATTTTAGAGTTCTGGATCCAATCAATTTTTGACGAGGAGAGCAAGGAAATCTGCAAATTGCAAATTTTCTCTTTAGATAGCATTATAGGATCTTTTGCATCCATCAGTCCGACAGATGAGCTTTGGTTTCACATTTCATTCAAAAGCAGCTTCCTTAAAATATTCTGCATCCATCTTTATTGTCTGGATTAAGTTTGAAGTGGTCTATAAATGGACAACCTTCCAACTCAAGGTGAAATGATTAATGACCGACTCACAATTTACACCATATGCATGGAATACAAAATGTGCTGTCGGTGCAGATAGTGAAGCAGTTTTACTCAGTTTATCTCCCAATAACCTTCAATAAATATGCAATGAAACAGGCATGAGAAAAATTGCTAAAAGCTACCAGTTTAAACAATAGACCAGCTTTTCATGCATCTCATGTACCTCCTTAATCTTCTCTTGTTTTTCTCGGGTATCTGGATCACCAGGGTCTCCATTATTAACTCCTACTAATTTTGGAATAGGTACTTGTGGTAATTGTTTGCCTTCTCTTTTCTTTACATCCTGTGCCACTCGATTTTTCTCTGTCTGAATCTCAGCCCGGATTTGATCTTTGGATTTTTTCAGTTTTTCCTTCGCCTCTTCCAGAGCCCTCTCATGATCTGCCCTGATCATTTTTCGCAGTTGTTCCTCTTCCTCCCTGGGGAATGGATGAAGATAAATCTTTCAGTAAAAGATCACACCATATCAGTGATTTAAGTTAAAATGCCATTTTAGAATCTAAACATTACCGGCCTAAGATTGATATTAATTTGATTATTTAAGAAAATACAGTAAATTAATATCAAAGTTTATATTTTCAAGAGTTTATTAGGATAATTGACAGTTTGGCAATAGTCAAAACTTTCTCTCATATTTTTAGCCTTCTGCCATCTAGGTTTCCACATTGTACTGAAAAAGACATTCCACAAGCAAGACCTCATGAAAGGTCGGTCTTCATACACAAGATATTCACAAAGAATTCCCAAAACATTAAGACAAACACATCCTCAAGACATTAAATTTACATGGGCTCTCTTGTGAACTTCCAATAATATTAAAAATATATTTCAATAAAGAGGGATGGCAAAGCATTATTAACAATTTCTCAAAACATGGTCTTTACGTAAGATTAGAAGCAGAGGATTTAAATTTGGAAGCATATGATCTATGCAACTGTCAGTTGATAACTGGTATGAAATGAGCAAGGATACATGAGGCAACAGTCAGAGAAGTCAAGAATATGAAAAGATCTTGAGGAGGTGATCAAGCGAAACCAAGTGATTGGGGAAAAAAAAAATCAGAATATCAATTTTAAAGGAATCACCAGAGAACTCAATCAATTCAGGCCAATAGAGATTGGTCAGGAAAGGCTACTAGCATGGGAAAACATATGAGAAACCTTCAAGCCTATGTTGAATTCTACAACTTCAGGTTAATTCACTTTCACTACATCAAAACAGGTCATGCACGTAGTATTGACTCAGTTTTGTCCCTCTTCTGTTAAGTCATGCACTATAGCTTCACATTTTGTACCTTTTCATTTTCCTTTCTCTGAATTTTCTCATTCGTACATGGCACTCATTGATTTTGATCCATCTTTTCCTTTATCTACCCCCATTACTCAACCATTGATATCTACAACTTATCTCAAAGTTCATCCTAACTTCACCTCACATATTCTTTGTCCTATCCAGCCCTTGCTCAATTTCTCTGCAACTTTGTTTATTCTCTTTCTCAGTTTTGGCAAAGGTCTAATTTGAAATGTTGACTTTCTTTCTCATTCCAGAAATATTGCCTGACCTTTTGAATGTTTCTAGCATCTGTTGTTATTTCAGATTTCCAGAAGCTGCAATATTTTTCTAATTTTTTAACATTTGAATATACCTCTCAAAAGATGGCTTGACATAGAGCTTGAGACCACAAATAACCAAACAAAAAAAAACCAGGAGAATAAAGACTGCAAGGGTAATTTCAGCCAATATCGATAAATAGTTTAAACAACTGAATCAAGTTAACTTGGATTTTATTGGTTGCAGAATTTCTCATCCTGCCAAAATTCTCTTCATAATACCAGAATACCTCCATTTTAAAAAAAAAAATAAAGCATATTTATTGCACTCAAGTCTCAATCGTATATGTTCAGAACAACTCCTGGCATCACATGAGAAAGACTATAAAAGTCAAGCCAACTTTATTTATCCTTCATACCATGCTCGCACAGTAGGACAAGAGCCTTTCTCCAGGACCATGGAGCATATTTACATAGATGTATGTTAGAAAATCTGTTAACAAATTAAAATATTAAGGTATGAAGAAGTATACACTGAAAGTCCATGGTGCACTATCCACATCTGTACTGGGAGTTCAAGAGCCTGATGGCTTGGGGAAAAAAGCTGTTTCCCCACTCTAGATGTAATGTCTCGACGCTATAGTACCTCCTGCCATATGGCAGAAGGGAGAACAGTTTACATGTAGGATGCGTGGAGTCTTTCACATCGAATGTTGTAGATGTCCTTCATGCTAGGAAGAGGTTCCCCAATGGTTTTTTCCACTGACTTCACTATCCTCCGCAGGGTCTTGTGGTCCAAGATGGTACAGCTTCCAAACCAGGTGGTGATACAGCTGCACAGTATGCTCTCAATACATCCTCTGTAGAATGTAGTGAGGATGGAAGGTGGGAGATTGACTTTCCTCAGCCTTCGCAAGAAATAGAGGCGCTGCTGGGCTTTCTTGACTCTGAAGCTGGTGTTTAAGGACTGGGAGAGATTCTCCACCAGGTATACACTGAGGAACTGGATACTCTTGACAACCTCCATGGTAGCGCCATCAATAGTCAGGGGAGCGCGATCTCCTTGGTGCCTCCTGAAGTCGACAACCATCTCTTTTTTAAAAAAGATTCAGATACAGGTTGTTTGCTCTACACCAGTCCGTTAGTGTCTCTATCTGCTGCCTCCTCATTCTTACTGATAAGGCCCACCACCACTGTCATGTCATCAGCAAACAATGAGGTGGTTTGAGCTGTGAAGTATTTTCCTTTCCGAGGACTTGCAATAGATATGAAAATATTGGAAACATGGATAATTGTTTGTCAACAATTAATTAAAAAGATTCTCCCTTCATAGTTGGCAAGGTAAATAAAAGAATTAGGCCACAGATGACAGGAGCACGGGGAAAGCAGTCTATGGATTAAAACATCCAAAAATCTATTCATATTGGTAACTTCACTACCAGCAAGGAGCCTCAACACACAAACAGCAAATGACATAAATAATCTGTTTTAGAGCTGTTCACTGATTTAGTTATACTGAATGGAACACAAAATTTGCTTAGTATTCCTCAAACAAGCATCACCCAGTATTTATGTGCAACAGGAGGGCAGAAACTTCAGATTTTGCTGCTTGAACTTATGTACTGACAAGGCAAGATCAAGACTACATTTGATTGTTAAAAAAAAATTTGATAATTTTAGGACAAAATATAAAGTCAATGATAAGTTGATGCATTTATTTCCTATTCACAGTGCATCTACTTGGTAAAAATCCCATCAATATGGCATTCTGCATCTAATAAAGCAATATAGATTTTATTCTTATTCTGTCAGTAATCCCAAATCCATGACCTCTACCACTAAAAAGGCCTTCAGGAAACATTATTACCTTACAATTTCCCTCTAAGTTACCATACTAGCTTGAGAATACATCAGAGTTCCTTCATTATCACAAAGTCTAGATCCCATAAGGTCTGGCCCAACAGTACTGTCCTCAGCAGAAAGACTTGGGCAGTTCAAGCTTGTGACAATTAGGAATTAACAATTAAGGCAAGCCTTGATAGTGACATCCAGCTCATTTTAAAAAAAATCCAGAATGTAAAGTAACTTGACAAATTTAAAAATAATTCAGATTATTTGATCTTCATAATTTGAAAACAAATATTTGTGGCACAATCAAAAATTATGCCTTTGCATCTTTTATAAGAGGAACTAAAATTGGGCAAAAAAAATGTAATGGTTAAAAAGAATAGACTCAAAGATCATTATTCAGCTTCATGAATACCATTCATAAATTCATTTCCATGTTTAATACTACATTTTTACTAGCGAGAGAAATTCATTAAGAAACTAAAGATGTGGCACATAGATTCACATGTCTACTCTGGATTAGCAGCAAGAGAACATATTTTGACGAAATTTAATGAGTGCAATATAAGAGTGCAATTAAAAAGAGCAATGCATTTTGATTTTTAATACAGGAAGACAAAAGAATCAATTGTCAAACAGCATGAGCAGGTCAAGATATACTAAAAAATGTTACACAAGGATGCCACGGCCAGGAGGAAACTGTGGTTGAAAGGATGGGAAGTGCACAACTGCGATTATTCTGCAATAATGTCCATTTAGAGATTATGAAATATTTATATTGGCTCCAGTGCACTATATTGCAAGAACCAGAATTGCTCGATAGACTGCAGGATAATAAATATAAGATCTTAAGTTTAATCAAAATAGTGTGCAGACATCGTGATCGCAGTTTAGTCGCAGTTTAGTCGCTGCGCTGGGTGGGTCACGTCTCCAGAATGGAGGACCATCGCCTTCCCAAGATCGTGTTATATGGTGAGCTCTCCACTGGCCACCGTGACAGAGGTGCACCAAAGAAAAGGTACAAGGACTGCCTAAAGAAATCTCTTGGTGCCTGCCACATTGACCACCGCCAGTGGGCTGATATCGCCTCAAACCGTGCATCTTGGCGCCTCACAGTTTGGCGGGCAGCAACCTCCTTTGAAGAAGACCGCAGAGCCCACCTCACTGACAAAAGGCAAAGGAGGAAAAACCCAACACCGAACCCCAACCAACCAATTTTCCCCTGCAACCGTGTCTCCCTGTCCCGCATCGGACTTGTCAGCCACAAACGAGCCTGCAGCTGACGTGGACATTTACCCCCTCCATAAATCTTCGTCCGCGAAGCCAAGCCAAAGAAAGAAGAAGTCGCTCAGTGATTTTTTTTGGTAAATGTAGCACAGTTAAAGATATATAATCTATGTTTTGGGATTGAGCTCTTCACCAACGCATGAGCAAAAAGGAGGAAGGAACCTGAATAAAATGGGAGGATGACAGGCAGGGAAAGAGCAGAGGGTCACAGGCAAGAGGTCATAGGTAGATATGGGTGGAAACACACAAGAGAAAAAAAATCTGTGAGGTGATGGGGAGGGGATAGCTCTCTGAAGAGGGATGGGGTGAAGAGCTGAAGGAAAGGAAGCAGAGCTGTGTGGAAGAAAGGGAGACAGGGAGGGGCTGAACAGAAATCAGAGAAGTCAATGTTGATGCCACCTGGTTAGAGAGTGCCCAGTATATTAGTCGTTGCTCCTCCATTTTGCTGTTGGCCCTGGTTTGGCAGTGCACAAGACCATGGACAAGCATGTGGGAGTGGGATACTTCTGGGAGATCCCTGCTATTGCAGCAGACAGAGCAAAGGTGTTCAATGAAATGATCTCCCAATCTGCATCTAATCTCTCTGATGTTGAGAAGGCCTCAACAGGAGCACCAGATGCAGAAGATGACATCTGCAGATTCATAAGTGAAATGTTGTTTTACTTGGAAGGTCTGTTTGGGGCCCCGAATGATAGTGTCGGTGTAAGTGTAACACTTCCTGTGATCTCAGGGTGAGATACCAAGAGGCCAATTAATGGGAATGGATGAGGAGGCGGAGTCACGGAGGAAGCAGTCATTGCGGAAGGCAGAGAGGGAAAGATGTGTCTGGTGGTGGGATCAAGTTATGGGTGAGTTGTTGCACCAGCCTAGTGACGTGAGAAAAATGAAATCGATAAGGGTGGGCAAGGAAATAAAAAAAGTTATCTGGATTTGATTACAAACACAACCACCACCACCCCTTACAACAACAACATTTAAAAAGTGTCAATGAACAATGGTAAATTTAACATCCAGCTTCAATCCTCCTACAGAACACACCGGAAATGTCTGCATTTGAAGGGCTCAGGCCTGAAACGTTGGTGATATATATATTTACCTTCTACAGACGCCGCGAGACCTACTGAGTTCCTCCAGCATTTCTGTTTTCACTACAGTGTCTTCAGACTTCCCTGTTCCACTTTAAACTTGAAATTATGCTAACCCTCAGAAATAATCAATTAATCTTATTCACCATTTCTTCGCAACCTATTCTCTAACATGCACAGTAGCACCTCTGATTCTTCCACCATCGACATCTGGAATAATTTACAACATAAAAGCACATCTATGGAATGAAGAAGGATATGGGGTTTCTCAGATCAAATGCCATCTCAATGAGAAGGTGCACACTCTACTCAGTCATCATGGAAGGTCAAACTCAGCCAATGGATTTTCTGCAACACTGCACAACCTCTGCTTTACACTGTCCTACTTCTTGTGTATCTATAACAAAATAGAACAACAATTCTGGATTTTATGCACTGAATACAAAATTAATAAACAACATTATTTTTCCAATACATTTAACAAGCCAGAAAAATGCAGGTAGGCAAAATTTAAACCAATCACAGAAGGTTACTTTAGAAAATTGTAACACATTTGTGTTAACCTTTAATGTTAAACTATATTTCTCATAAAAAAGTCTCAGTAAATTAGAGTTAAAATATTGTATCTGTATTCTTGGTAAGTTAGCTGTGGGCTGGTACAGGGACACAGCACATTTACAGAGAACCATTGAAAAAGAACTCTCATTGAAAACAAAGTCAACATGTCTTGGAAAGACAGAGCTAATGGATTAAGTGGTTCTTTAATTATTCAAGGTCAATGCAGTGTTCACTTTATTAAAAACTGAAGGAAGCCATCTGTTTTTAAACTGAATCATTTAAGGCCTCTTGAACAAGAGAAATTAAACTCAGGGCCACGTGAGTGATATACTTAAGCCTTTAAAACAGAGGTGAAGTAATCTTTCAAAGTCTTGTTATCTACAAAAGTATGAAGGTCACATGGTTTACAAGAAATGGAGGTTGGCAACTGTTACAAATTCCAATGACTGTCACATGATTTGGAGAAATACTTTATCAAAATGAGGGACAAAGCAATCAGTTCAGTTTGAAGTTGACAGAAATCAAAACCCTGCAACACAGATGTTGAAACCTCATGAAAGACAGCGTTGAGTTACAGTAACCTGAATAGATGTTGTGTGTTACTCATGGAAAGGGGGAACACAGTATCAGTGGCTTTTGAAATAAGGAAGACCTTTTCATTGTCTCTTTGGAAAAGAGGACAGAAGTTTACTGGATCTATTTTTGTATGGCCACTTCATTTAACCCTTGACTGGGTTTGTTAATTCACCATGAAAGCAAATAACCAGGGGGGCGTGGCAAGATGGTGTAGAAGAAAGACGCATGTTCCACCTTTCCCCAGCTGGATTTTTAAATACCCCACTTTAAAAAGTATAAAAGTGATTAAAAATAGTATTTATAGTTTTTTGAATAACAGTGATTCATCATGGCTACTAATGTGAAGAAATCTAAAACTCAACTTCAGAAGAAATTACCATATAAAAGTATAGACAATCTGAGGCCTACCTGCACAGCTGAATCCACGGAGTCATTATTGGGAGTCTCCAAATCCCAGAGGATTCCTGCCCGTTCAAGTTTGACTTCAGTGCTGATCCTGCAGTCGCAAGATGGTGCCGGCAATTCAGTGAGTTTGGTCGTAGCCAACCCGTGTGCATGTGAAGCCTTGCGTGCAGGCGGCCTGACCGACAAAGGGGCCCGTGAGCCCGCAACATTGCTGGGTGGCCCAGGGACGCGCAGTGTAGCATTGGAGGACGCCCCTGGCATGCGCGGAGCATCCTGGGTCTGGGACCTTTTGGAAAAAGTGTGGGCTGTTGGGGAGCCCGAGTGCCGGTGCTCCGACGAGGCCGGGTGTCCAGTCCCGTGACTGAAGGTAAAGAGGAACTTAACTTATTTGAATTTGCCCAGGAGGAGGAGCCTGTACTTATAGAAGGTAGAGCTCAAAAAGTGGCTATGGAATCTGGATTGGACTCAGTGTTCACTGTTTTGGAAGGGATTGCTTTTCAAATGGATAATATGTCAAAACAAATGTCAACTCAAATAACCCAAGGATTTTTTTTAAATAAGAATAAACTTTTATAGTGCTGGAGGGACAAGCCCACATCATTTATGGGGGGGGGGGGGGGGGGGCGCAATAGCCAACCCAAGGATTTATTGATGTTAAAATAAAAATGAATATTTTGTGTGAAGAAATGTAAACTATTAAACAAGAAATGACTGTAGTTAAGAGTGAAATTATCAGATGTATAAAATGTTGATATTGTACAAGATAATTTAAAAAAATTGAAACAGCTTTTTCTTAATGTCAAAATCAAGTGGAAAGCAATAAAGAAAAAATGGAAAAAGTGGAAGGTTCTTTTGTAGATTGGGGGATTCAAAGAAGGGATTTATTGAAGAAGATTGATTCTTTGGAAAATCAAAGCCAGAGAAATAATGTCAAAATAGTTGGTCTTCCAGAGGACTTTGAAGGTTCTGACCCAATAAAATTTTTTAAACATTGGATGCCAGAGGTAGAGGGTAAAGAGTTTTTTCCTGAAGGTTTGGATCTGGATTGGGCCCATAGAGCATTGAGGAAAAAAAAGCACTTCCAGGACAAATACCAAGGGTGGTCCTGATTCGTTGTTTGAAGTATCAAGATAGAGAAATTATTTTACAAATGACGGTACAGAAAGCGCGGCAGAATCAATCCCCGTTGATGATTCAAAACAATGAGTGTTTTTTTATGCTGATTTGAGTCAAGAGGTTATTAGAAGACGACAGAAATTTAATTCGGCTAAAGATGTCTTATGGTGAGAGGGCTATAAGTTTGCTTTTCGTTATCCTGCAATTTTGAAGGTTTTTATGGAAACTTTCAACTTCAATTTTTTTTTAGAACGATCACGATGCCTTGGTTTTTGCTAATTCATTGCCAGAATTGCGAATAAATGGGCAGTCTTTTCCATTGTCTCCTAAGAGGAGGGTAAATGGGAATGGGTTTGGAAAGAATGGGAAGAAAGAAGAGCTGACACAAAGTCTTCTTGACATTGAAGATCCGGAACAATCATTGGGTTTGGAATCAGTGGGTTGAATATATTTGATTGTTTTTAATTACATAATGAATATGTATCTGGCTGGGGGAGGTGGATGACACTGAAAACTTTGTCATCTACCACTAGTGGCTTTTCCACACCAAGATTTTTAGGGTGTTCCTACCTTTTGGGTGGTTTTTATTTTTGGGGGTTTTTTTTTGTTTATTGAGGGGTGGGTTTTGTGTTTTTTTTGGTGTTTTTGAAGAATTATAAAGGGGAGCATTATTTTATAGAGTGTAAATATATTAGTAGTTAGTAAAAATGTCTACTTCGAATTTTGCAACATTTAATGTTAAATAATCCAATTAAGTGAAAGAGGGTATTGGCTTATTAAAAAAATGAAAATTGATATTGCCTTTTTACAAGAAACACATTTGTCCGAAAAGGAACATTTGAAATTGAAGAGATTGGGCTGGACATGTGTTTTTATCTTCTTTTAATTCTAAGGCAAGAGGGGTGGCGATTTTGATTCATAAAAATTTATCATTTGAATTGGAATTTTCAGAGGGAAATGTGGGTCGAGTTTTACAGGTGAATTGTAAAATCTTCGCTGAATCCTCGACTTTGCTTATCATTATATGCACCTAATGTAGATGATGAGCAGTTTATTTCAGAAGCTTTTTTATTATTAACTCAAGTTAATGAAAATATTTTAGATGGGGGAGATTTTAATTGTGTTTTGGAACCTTTATTGGATAGAAACCTGAAGAGTATAAGGAAATCAAAGACACCAATACAGATCAAAGCGTTGATGAAGGATTTAAATCTGGTAGAATTTACTACATCATGACATGATTCATTTTCTAGGATTGAATTTTTTTTGTATCAGCACACCTACAGGGTAGAGTATTGCAAGCATTCTATCTGACCATTCATTATTATTTTTTTCTTGTGTAAGTTAAGAAGTGGTACATTCGTCGTATAGATGGAGGTTTAATGCAATGTTATTGAAAAAAAGTTTGTTATTTTGTTAATTTGTTAAAGAGCATATCTTTATTTTTGACTGAGAAAATTAATTCTGTGGATAGTCATTTTGTAGTATGGGACACATTAAAAGCTTATTTGAGGGGACTGGTTATTGGTTATTCTACGAAAGTTAAGAAACAATTTATGGCAGAAAGTTTAATGTTGGAAAATCAGATTGATGAGTTAGGGAAAAACTTTCAGAAGGATGTGACTGAAGACAAAAAAGCCACATTAGCGAAACTGAAATTACGTTATAATACTTTACGAACTTATCAGTTTGAGTGCTTAATTAATTGAACTAAACAACATTATTATGAGTTGGGAGAATGAGTTCATAAGGTACTTGCTTGGCAATTGAAAGCTGAACAGGCATCTCGGACTATTAATGCCATTAAAAAGAATTTAATAATTACCTATAAGCCTCAAGAAATTAATGACCAGTTTATTCATTTTATCAAAAATTATATACTTCTGAGGGGAAGCGGGATAATGGTTCTATTGAATCTTATTTATCTAAATTGAGGTTACCGGTATTAGATGAGAAAGATATCCAGGAATTGGAATCTCCGTTTACAGATTTTGAAATTAAGGAAGCTATACAGGAAATGCCAAATGGAAAGTCCCCAGAGGACGATGGATTTCCTGTGGAACTTAATAAAAAATTTTTATGATGATTTATCTAGTGTATTTGGAGATGTGTTAAAACAAGTTACTGAAGAACAGAAGTTGCCGGAATCTTGTTCAAGTGCTTTAATAACTGTTATTCCAAAAAAAGATAGAGATCCATTAAAAGCGTCTTCATATGGACTTATTTCTTTATTAAATGTAGATTATAAAATTATAGCCAAGGTACTAGCTAATAGACTTGATACGTACTTACCCAAGTTGATACATACTGATCAAACAGGTTTTATTAAGAATAGAAATGCATCTGATTATATTCTTCGACTAATTACTTTGGTCAATGCATACTGAAAGCAGCACTAGGTGCAGAAAAGGCTTTTGATAGGGTTGAGTGGGATTTTTTATTTTAGGTGTTAGAAAAGTTTAAATTTGGCCCTTTTTTTTTAATTGGTTGGGTTAAAGCTTTATATACGAACCAGATTCCTATGGTGGTGACAAATGGTCAGATTTCTTTACCATTTAGGTTGACTCGTTCAACTCAGCAGGGCTGCCCATTGTCACCTGCCTTATTTGCATTGGCTATTGAACCATTAGCTCAGACTATTAGGCAAAATTATGAAATTAGAGGGATGAAGGCTATGAATAAAGAATACAAGATTAATTTATTTGCAGATGATGTATAGATATATTTGACAGAACCAGAACAGTCATTGAAGCAGTTACAAAAGTGTTTGTCAAAATTTGGAGAATTATCAGGATATAAATTATCATGAAAGCAAAATTTTACCAGTTGGGATAGGAGATTATTAGAATTTAAAATTATTACAAAATTAAAGTGGACAAATAAAATTAAATATTTAGGTGTGTTTGTAGATGTTAATTATCAGTCATTATATCAGTTAAACTATGTGCCTATATTAAAATGGATTAAAGCAGATTTGATTAAGTGTAAAGATCTTCCATTAACTTTGATTATAAGGGTCAATTGTATTAAAATGAATATTTTTCCTCGAATTCAATATTTATTTCAGTGAATTCCTTGTTTACTTTGAAAAGGTTTTTTTCAGGATTTAAATAAGGTAGTGCGGGTGTTTTTATGGAAAGGTAAATAAGCTTGAGTGGCATTGTATAAACTTACATGGCAATATGCGTTAGGTGGACTTCAGTTACCACATTTTCAAAATTATTATGAAGTGGCCCAGTTGAAGTTCATTAGCAAGTTGATGGATTTAGATTATCCTCCTAGCTTGGCTCAGGTGGAAATGGCATGTATTTCAGAGGTTAAGGTAAATGAATTTATATTTCATTGGAATTTGATTTTGCTACAGGAATATAATATGCCAGTATTGAAACATTTGTTAAAGATCTGGATTTAAAATAAATAGGGTTTTGGGATCAAAAGATAAATTATCAATTTTAACTCCATTGTATAATAATCAGCTTATTCCTTTTTCAGTTTAATAATTATTTAAAGAGTTAGGATTTTAAGGGTATAAAGACAATACAGGATTGTTTTGAAGAGGGATAATTTCTCTCCTTTAATCAATTGAGAGAAAGATTTGATATATCTGTAAATTCTTTGTTTGTGTATTACCAACTTAGAGCTTTGGTAAAGGATAATTATGGTAGAGAGATGAATTTACCCACTTTGTCAAGATTTGAATATGATTTCCTCTGTACCAAAGAAGTTATATTTCGGTTACGTATAATTTGTTACAAGATAATATGGATAAACTGGACTGGGAAAAATCTAAACTTAAATGGGAGAGTGATTTAGTGTTTATATTTCCTGAAGACGATTGGCCAGATATGTGTCAGGACAATGTAATCAAATTGACAAATGTAAGATTATGGAATGGTTAATTATAAATTTTTTTTTTTTTACATCAACTATATTTAATTCCAGAGAAACTGAAAAAATATGGGTTTAGTAATTCAGAATTATGTTTTAGATGTGATTCATGTATTGGAACTTTTCTACATGCTATTTCGACTTCAGTTGAAGTTCAACCATTTTGGCAAGGAATTAGTTTTGGAAAAATTGTATAACTTTATATTACCATTAGATCCAACGATCTTTTTGTTGGGTAATTTGATTTCATTGAGGGGATTAAGTTTAGATAAAATTCAAATTGCTTTTGTAAGTTTGGTGTTATCAGTAGCGCGTAAATGTGTTACGAGTACTTGGAAAGATAATACAGAGATTAATATGCTACGTTGGCATAATGAATTGAAAGCTTGTATTGTTATGGAAAAAATTACTTATAATTTACATGATAATTATTCTTTTTGTTAGCAAATGGTATCCGTATTTGAAAGTATTTAGATATACTTTGAATTGTTTTCAACATTTATAATTTTTTAAAATTATATATATCATTTATACCTTTGGCTCCCCTTAAGGGAGTTGGCTGAAAGGGTGGGTTTGGGAATTTTTTTTTTAATTTAAAAAAAAATGAAAGCAAATAACCACATTCCCTGACTCATGGAAAAGAGGGCAGAATTGTGAGTAAAGAGGAAGATATGATGGTTAGAAGCACTTTGTAATTATTTCTGAACTGAGAATTTAAGGCCTTCAAGCAAAACTAAAATGATGCTGAAGTTTTAAAAATTGACATTTCAGAGTGGGACTTTTAATTACACCCACATTTGCATAGTGGTGTTACATTTAGAATCAAGTTTAGAGATAAGAAATTGTTGTTATTAATAGTTTAATAAAAACTATTATTTTGAATTTACCATTTTCTGTTGAATTTTCCATTGGTGTACCTGTGTTAGTGTTAACAGTCAGTTTCGTCCCAAAAATAATTAAGAGGGTCATTGATTTGTAACAAAATCCACAATGGAATTCCCTGGATGTAGAGTGTGAATCATTGGGCTTTTACTCAACTCGTGGGTCGAACTATTGCTTTTCAATTAGAAACTAGAATGTTCAAGGGAAAATACAAAAGTTACGCACACAGGCTGAGTGAACTCCAGCACCATATCAATGAAATGTGAAATTATCAAATTCTCAAGTTTAAACCACATTTTTAAAAAAGCTGGAAAATTGCCAACTGTTCTAATGCAGCCATTTCCTGGGTGTTTAGGCCCACATTTAACAACCATCATTAAACTATATTAACCAATTTCATTAAACTATATTAACCAATTTTAATTTTATTGTTTAAAATGAAAAAGTTTTATTGTAGTTCTCTATAAAAATAAATCTCTAAAGCCAGGTACCTGTAACTAAAATATTTTTGGGATACCTGCTATGAAAGTTTATATAAATACAGTAAACCCCTAGATCCAACATCTATGGGGATTGGTAGATGGCAGATAAGTGTATTTTTCAGTTGCATAAGATTGCATGATTGCGTGGAGTGGCAAACTAACGATGAGGCATGCCCATTTTAACCTTGCGTATTTTTTACCTATTTATTTTCCTTGATTTTTTTTGCCAGCTGCTTAAAGCTACCAGTTTCTTACATTTTGATACCAGGGGTTTTACTTTGTTAAAGATGCAAGGTAGAAATGAAAGTGTCTTTTTTCCACACGCAAACAAAAAATTATATCAAACAAATGTTTTCTAGATTGAGAGTTTTTCAGGAAAGCTTCCGACACGCAAATTAGAAGGAATGTTCAGACAGTGCAAGAATCAACAGGTATATTGATAGTATAGATTAAGAAATGCGTCACTGAAAATAGTGAGTGATGCAGACATTAAGCAGGTTACTAAAATTTACATTAAGGAAGCAAAATTAAAATGCAATTAAAACTGAGATCGACATAGATGGTTCAAATTGTAGCATTAACATCAGCTCAACGAGGTAAATGCTCTGCTTTGGGAAGATTATTTTACGTCTCCTAAAATTATGGAGAATTAAAGCAAGTATTAATAGGACTGATTCACTTTTTTTAAATGAGACAAAAAAAGGGTGTGTGCATATAGTTATAATTGAGCTGGAAACAATGCTCCTACACTAATGAAAATGATTATGGATTAGGGAAGAAGATTGTTTCATATTCCACTCTACTCCCTCTATGGTTTAGGAAAGGACTAAGGCACCAGGGAACAAAAAGACAGCACTGAAAGGCCTCACTTAACCATTTTCTCAAAATATTATCCCATGGATTCAAACAAATCCCAAGCACAAAACAGGCACAGAAAATTCATGAGATTCATTTGCAGTGGATCAAGAGGGAACAAAATCAAATGTTTCAAAAAGTATTTTTTTTCCCCAAAACAAATCATGAATTATTTAAAATATATATTCATGAGCTCATATCTGGAAAAGGCCTAGGAAAGGTAGCAATGCCTTGAAACAAATCCAAGAAAAAATGTGGGAGCACAACAAAAAGTAACTACAGAATTTTTTCATAAACTGTATTCTCTAAATAAATTAACTCAATTACAAAATTATAAAATGAACTCATGGCAGAGAGAACCAAACAGCCAGACTCAACTCTAACATCTTCAAATAAATATAAAAGAATGGCTCTTAGGACAAGAGTTCACAAAGCATATTAACCCAATAATTGTACATGTGACCCTGACATTACAGCAGGTTGGGTTCCGAGAAAACAGTCCCATCACGTTTTTCCATAATGTGACGCCACATCATCTATGCATGTGTTACGAAATGAGAATTGAAAAATGTTTATTTATTTGTATTCGACAGCACCCGCCCCCCCCCCCCCCACCACACATAAATTCCAAGGGAATGAATTTTATTGCATACATCAATTTTTCTGGTTATGGATTTGTGAATTCTGTGAAGATAACTTTCATTAACCCAAACATCTGTCATGCTGGGGATGTCTACATTTTAAAATCAGAATGCAATTAATCCATTCTTAAAGTTACATTTGCCAAACATCAAATACTGTGAAATGTATTAACTGCAAAATTAATTAAAGTCCATCATTAATGGCACCTCCAGAAAAATTAAGAATTAATCTCCAAATTGATATCCTGAATCCCTCATTTTATAGTTGCATCCATGAAACTGATCAGCTGAAGGAAAGGCTTCTTTGCAGAAAAAGTGCCAGTGACCAGGTAACAATGGAGACCAATCTTTCCCAAGTCATAAAAAGCTGCAAGTACAAAGAGACTGCATTGTTGAAATCTGGATCCGTTTTTTTTCCCCTGGGTAGATTCCAGAACGAGGGAACAGATTTAAGAGGGGCCTTAGGGGCAACTTGTTGACTCATTGGGCAGTCTGTATCGAACAGCTGGCAATGGAAACTGCAGAAGCTGACACAATCACCACATTTAAATGATATCTGCTCAAACTTAAGGATAGGAGGGCTTTAGAAGGATATAGAACCAATGCAGGATTAGCCAACTTGGTCAACGGGGCTGAATTGGGCCAAGGAGCCTGTTCTATGATGAAAGAGCAAACTGTGAGGGGATCTCAGGCATCATCTGCGGAGGGACCTGGATAGATGATGTTTCGGCTTGAGACCCTTCAGCTGAACTGAAAGAGTAGCGGGGAGACAACCATGGAAAGAAGTTAGGGTGAGGGTTGGAATGATCATGAGCAAACAACAGGTGGATCTCTTAGAGGGGTTGATTAGTAGATCCAAGTTGGGGAAGGGAGGTACAGGAGCAGAGGTTGCAAGGTGATGTGGAGACAACAAGCTGAATCCGATAAGGAAGGCAAAAAGTGGAACCAAATAGGGCTGATGGACTACAGTGGGGGTGGGAAATCCAGGACATTGGAGGGAAGGTATGTGTGGATGAATGGCAGATGAGGTGGAGGAAGTGAAAGAAACCTTCCCCCATCTCCTATCAGGGGATGGATCAGAAGAGAAAGGGCATCTTACCTGACACTTTCATGCAGTGGGTTGTACAGGAAGCTGGCAAAATACCAAATGTTCTTGTCCACTCTTGGCTTCACTGACAATGGTGGAAGAGACGGGTAAGTTTGGGAAGGGTAACTGAAAAGGCTGACCACAGGACTTCCAGATGAGGAAAACAGCCAAGTGCTCCGCAAATAATTTAAAATGCTATCTGAATCTGTACAATTCTATGACAGTTACAGGAAAATAAATAACCATCCAGCCGTGCATCAGCATGGTCACAGTGCGAGTTTTCAACATGGTTTCCTCCAAACCTTCAGAAAAGTACTGTGGTGTCGTTAATGGGGTGTAAATTGGGAGGCACGGACTCGTTGGGCCAAATCGGCCTGTTAAAGTGCTCAATGTCGAAATAAATAAACACATCTTCATTTTTTGCTGCTCCACCTATTGAACATGAACTTTAAAACAATACCAAATTACACATTTCTACACAATGTTGAAATACTTCTTTTATGTTCAAATACATTGCACCATATACGCTAATCTTTGTGAGGTTTTTCAGTTGGTTGTTTTTCCAGACTCTTTTGTGTAGTCTTCTAAAGGCGCTATTTGCCTTGGCGAGTCTGTTGTCTATCTCGTTGTCGATCCTTGCATCCGATGAAATGGTGCAGTCGAGATAGGCATTGTCTCCGCTCCATTCTCAACATTCATTGGAGCGACTTCATCACCAATATCGAAGTACTCGAGATGGCAGAGGCCAACAGCATTGAATCCACGCTGCTGAAGATCCAACTGCGCTGGGTAGGTCATGTCTCCAGAATAGAGGACCATCGCCTTCCCAAGATTGTGTTATATGGCGAACTCTCCATTGGCCACCGAGACAGGTGCACCAAAGAAGAGTACAAGGACTGCCTAAAGAAATCTCTTGGTGCCTGCCACATTGACCACTGCCAGTGGGATGATCTCGCCTCCAACCGTGCATCTTGGCGCCTCACAGTTCGGCGGGCAGCAACCTCCTTGGAAGACCGCAGAGCCCACCTCACTGACAAAAGGCAAAGGAGGAAAAACCA